>NC_045605.1:22968592-23121092 GCF_009762305.2 Zalophus californianus
AGGAAGAGTAGGCAAAAGACCTCACTGTCACTGAGGGAGAGCAGAATATGTGACCCCCGAGTCTGCCACTGGGGCATGTGTATTATTTTGAGCTGAAGACCATCAAGACCCAGCAGACTCAAGAAAAACATTACGTTCCCCTTAACTACCTAAAAGAATTTTGACAGGGAGCCTGGCTTAGTGAGAGCTAATTTTTATCTGAACGATCTATCTGTTTGGCAGGGCAAACATCTAATTACCAAATACTGTTTTTCTCATTATCCTGTGAATTACCCTCTTCCCCTTTGGAGCCCCAGGCTCCATCCCTTTTAGCTCAGGATGGCAAAATTAGGTGTCTTGCCTGGTGTCAATTGCCTGACTTGTCCTTGGGTATCATATTTTTATGGGGCTTCCATACATACATGATTAAATTTGTTTTCCTCCTGTTAATCTGTCTTATATCCATTTACTAGCCAAAGAACATAAAAGGGTAAAGAAAAAAATTTGTCCTCCCAAACATCACCAAGAATATTCTGGATGACTCTGGGTGTTGAAGATGCTCTCTGTCTTCCCCAAGGGAATCTTACAACTATTAGATTTCCATGGCATCTATGTAGAAACTGGCATGCACTGGGGACTCAGCAGAATATTATTCCCTCCCATAATAAATGGAAAAAGAGAAATTCATAAATCTGTGCTACAGAAATGTTTATTGTTATTTTTTCTTACTTAAAAAAATACCTTGGTTTTTAAGATAAATGCAACGTATATATTCCTGACTCAATGTGCAAATTATTTCACACTATATAGAAAATGAACGATACATGGATCGCTTTTCCCTTAAATGGCAATTTCCGCTGTATTACACAGATGGAAAAACAGAGGCACAAAAAGTTATGTGCTTGCCTAGTGTTTCAATGTTTGTTATGATGGTGATGAGAACATTTCAATTTATTGAAATTAACTGTGCTCACGGGTATGCATCCTTTCCTTAGAATTTTTCTCTTTCTCAGGAAAAACAATCCTTAAATAGCTTTGGTCCAGCAGATTGCAAAACATTTTTTTGGCTGCATGTTTTGAATATCACATCAGAACACAATTCTGGTAAAGAGAAAAGTGATGGGGAATAAAATTCTGCTCCTGATTCATTTGACACTTCAACAGCAATGTGTCCTGGGTCTTCTGATTCTGCACAAGTGTCATTGCCTGTATTGAAGAGCATCTGTGTCTAATGAAGGGACCACCCACCATGTGGCTGTGCTGAAGACTGGGGGTCACTCTGTCTTTCTCCTTTACCTGCAAAGTATCTCTTCATTGATTCTGTGTCTGGTTCTGCCAAGTGTGTGATGGTGGCCTATGTGTGCAAAATTGTTTGTACTTGGAGAAGTGAGCTTCTGATTATGGGCCAAGAACATGGCCATGGACCGAGTATAGAGAACTGGTAGTTCCAAATCTGAGATTTTAGTCTATCATCTATCTATCTATCTATCTATCTATCTATCTATCTATCTATCTATCTATCATCTATCTATCTATCATCACACACACACATACAAATGGAACCATAGTTAGGACTGTAATCAAGGTTGGCATCCAAAAAGGCAAATAATGAAGAATGTAGATGCTATGTCCCTGGTTCACAGTAGGCACTATTATTAAACTGATGTTCAGGAGAGGGGACCATAAACCCCAGGTTAATAACAGTGCCCAGAAAAGACACAGTTATTAAACTGGAGTGTTGGACAGAAGGGACCAGGAAGGTGATCCTTCTATAAGAAAAGGAAAGCCTCACATAACCTTGATCAAGGTTTTGAAAATGTCCTCTGGGATCACGAATAAAAGGTCTGAGATAAGTAGCAATTACAAAAATAAGAGTGCATCCTCAGTGTAATACATTTCATGTAGTAGAGTTGTTTAATAATCCTTTACTGTGTCTCTCCAGTACACAAAGTCTAGAATTCCCAAATTAGCCATTGAGGGTTTCAAAGAGTTTTCCCAGACACTTTTATTTTCCTTTATTAGTATGCTAGCTAGATTATTCTTTTGTGCTATCCATTTTGTAGAAAGAAAATGCTTCTGCACTGTATGGCTAAGAGACCAATCTGTTACATGAAGTGAAATTACCCATGGTATGCTTCGGCCCTGCATACCTAAGCCTTCCTAGGATATTGATTTGATGTGTTCCTAATAACACAATCCACTTAGGGAATATTCCATCCAGCAGGTTGTGGGAAAGAGACACCCAGAGAAAAGGCCCAGGGTCCACCTCATACCCCACGGTGGGAAGCAGAATACTTTGTTTCAATTACATTTAATACCTATTGCTTCAACAGCCCTTACCCTGCTGTGATTAAATATTGATGCTGCTCTTTCAATTTGGGCTTCTGTTTCACTATTTTTTATTTATTTTTTTTATTTTTACCTTTGCTACTAGTTGTCTTGTCTCTGGGGAAAGGGTGCTTCTAACATTCTCCAAAGAAATTTATATAAATGTGGCCAGAACCCTAATATTTTGTTCTTTTAAAGAAATTGATCAGGACATCCTTATAACTGCCACCATCTGTAAGGATCCTCATTCTCTACCATGCTAACCAAGGTCTGTGTTTAAAAGGGAGTCACACTCCGCCTCTCTTTTTATCTATGCCAGCACAGCCCCAGCACATAGTAGGTGATCAGTCAGTAACACTTTAGTTAATTTAATTAAATGAAAACTGGTCAGTGTCTCTCTTCTGTCCTCATTTGTCATTATTCAGATAGAGATTCCACATCATGTAAATCATGGCCAATCTAATACTTCTATCCTTTTAGAGATGAGATAAGTAACTTTAACTTCATATAAATATGGCTAACAGTGGTGCTGGGGCTAAAACCCAGGTGTCCTGCCACCTCGAGTCCAGACAGCTGAACTCTAAGCTATTTATTTACTGCCTCATTCATCATGTTTTGTTTTCCTTTTTTAAAAAATGTTTTAAAAAGAGTTCATTTATTCATTTGCGACAGAGAGAGACAGAGAGAGGGAAAGAACAGAGGAAGCAGCAGGCTGAGGGAGAGGGAGAAGCTCCTGGCTGAGCCAGGAGCCTGACATGGGGCTCGATCCCAAGACCCAGAGATCACAACCTGAGCTGAAGGCAGACGCTTAACCATCTGAGCCATCAGGCACCCCTACATTTTTTCTTTTCCTGACTGGATATGGCCTGTAAAGGGAGGTGCCTATATACTCACTTCCCTAAAGAAAGAAAGGGGAAAATAGAGGAAACCCTGAAGCTGGCCTATCCATTTGAAGCATAGATTAAACCTAATTTATAGGGAAAGGCGTGTCTCCAAATAAGTCACAGGCACTGTCTGTTCCTAGCAAGTGTAAACAAACCAGAGCAGTAATGAATTCTTGGTGGTTACTGAAGTCAGCCTGCTGTGGAGAAGCAAAATGATTTGCTTTGGTGGATTCCTGATGGGTTGATCGGCTGCCCAGAATTGAGATCCAGTAGCCAGAGGGCTGCGGGGAGTGGAGAACTAAATAAATCTCAGCTTCCCATGGTCCATAAGTGTTCTGTGCAAAGACAGGGTGGAACAATTTGCTGCTCCAGGAAGATGGTGAGATGAAGGTTTGAGAAGGCTGTGCCTATAGCCTGCATTGCAGGACTAGGTTATTAGAAACTGGCCACCACCTCCCTTGCAGATGTCAGGAGGCGTGGAGGAGGGAAAGATACTCCTCCCCCAGACCATGCATAATCCATGTGCTTCTGCTGAGCCAGGCTCCCCGTCTCCATCATCCTGCATGGGCAAGGGGATCCTTAGGGGGTAGTCAGACTCCTTCCTTACTCACTCAGCTTCCTGAGAAGAGAAGCACCTCATGGAATCGGAAATCCTGGGAGAAGGACTTGAGTATGTACCCCCACCCAGTTCCTTCCTCTCTGCCTCTTTTGAGTGACTCTGTTAGATCTCAGTGTTGAACGTACACCATCATCATCTAGGGGGCTTCCAGAAAATGCTCATGTCTTGACTCCAGTCCCAGAGATTAGGTCTTAGTTTCTCTGGGGTAGAGCTCCAGGCACTGATGGTTTTAAAAGTTCCCTGGCTGTCCCTAATGCACAGCCAGGAGTGAGAAACAACGAGCTAGACTGTGCCCAGGAAAAACACCTCCTCTGCTCTTCCTTGTAGTGAACAGTTTGCACTCGTGGAGGGTTGTTGTAGGCTGAATTTCGCCTCCTCAAAATCCAGATGTACTCATCGCCAGCACCTCAGAATGTAACTGTATTCGGAGAGATGGCCTTTAAAGAGGTGATTCAGTTAAAATGAGGCTGTGAGGGTGGGCCCTACTCCAGTCTGACTGGTGTGCTTATAAAAAGGGAGGATTTAGGACCCAGATACATGCGGAGAAAGGACCACATGAGGATGGTCACGGAGAGAGACCTGAGAAGAAACCAAACCTTCTGACACCTTGTCTTGGCACTTCCAGCCTCCAGAGCAATGAGAAAAGTAATGTATGTTGTTTAAGCCAGCCAGCGTGCGGTATTTTGTTATGGCAGCCCGAGCAGACAAATTCAAGGACTGTCTGTGATGTCTTGTGATGACAGGGTGAGGCTGTCATTTTAGGGAAGGCGTTAGCAAACCCAGTTGTGGTGAAATATTTAGAAAGAGTTCTTAAGCATGTTTTTCCAGTAATAAAGCTGACTTGTTTTTCTCTGTCACTCTAGTATACTATATATACAGTTTTAAGTTTTCATTTTAATTCCAGTTTAGTGTGCTATTATGAAATAGATTTCATTTTGTTCCAAACCAGAAATGTGATGTGTGATTCATGTTCAGTTTAAACCCTGGGACAAGGTATTTGCCATCTTTGGCCCAATTCCTTCGGATGCTATTAGTTATTTTTGCACTTGAAGCTACTTCACATTGCGCCTTGCATGTCCCGGAGAGGGCCAAAGAAGCCAGCGCCAGGGAAGGTTTGGAAATATGCTCAGCCTTTGTGCCAAGAGCATTTCTTCCTTCTACTTAAGACACATAGTGAAAATGTAAGTAGCTTCTGCACAGTTGCATTCCATTTAACCTAAAATCTTTAAAAATGTTTATCCATAGATGTCTATAAAATATTTGTATGAAAGGAGACTGTGTTTCTCAGGATAAATTAAAATCAAAGAGCCTAATAGCATATGCCATAATGTTAAATGCTGCAGAAGGAGAATCACACAAAGTTCTTGTCCTGAGGAGGTTTCAGAATCCACTATAGCCAATCACACGCCCTGAATTTATGAAGTCAGAGTTTAACTGAGGAAGTTATTAGTCTGTTTTCTTGGGACAGTTGATGGAACCTATCTTTTTTTTTTTTTTTTTAACTCAATGGAGAATCCCAGTGGAGAGCAGGATCAGCATCAGTTACACTCTCTTTTTTTTTTCCACTCTAGAGCTATATGGAAAGTACCAACTTGGTGGGAGATGTTTTCAGCCACCCAACCCACACAGAAAACCAAGAATGTGTTGTCTGTGCTGGGAATGATTGTAAACAGTGCACCAGCTCATTGCAGCAGTGCCATTCCCTAATTCTGTAAGTGGTTGTGGATGCTTTAACCAGGCAGCACGGCACAAAGTGACTAATCTGCTATGCAGCTGCAATGTTAATGGACCAACTGTGTTATTGCACATTTGCCTGGAAGGAACAGCGGTGCCTAAATGGATTGCTATGATTTTTAATACAGATAGAAGGGCTAACCACCATGAACCCATGTTGGCGACTGACAGACCATATGCTGGGATGGGGCCTCATAGTTATCTTGCCCCTCTGAGCTCCTGGAGACTGGCAAATTTGGTGGGAAGTGATAAATGAGGAAGGGAGCAACTTGAAAGAGAGAAGGTTGTAGACTTTCCTCTGGCACTCAGATGAAGCAACAGGGTTCCAGTGTGTACTGACTTCACTACAGGACAAGGTAATGATCTGCAGCTGATGGTCAGCAAGCAAGGATGGATCACATCATCTGGTGGAAAAGTGAAAAAGGATTTGGAGTCAGGACTCGGGATTTGCTGCTGATTCTTAATAGTAACCTAGGTTATCACCCTTGTCTCTTTTTCCATCTTTGAAGACTATAATTGTCTCTCATTAACTTCCAGAGAAAGACTACTTATGCTTAGACATTAATGTTCTTTTGTCAAAGCTCAACAGAGGATGAATATCAGGTTTGTTTAACACCATCACCTGCATACATGGTGATTTTTGTGGCTGCAGTTGCTGGGGAGGGGGGGATGCTGAGGTGCAAATGCAGAGCCCTGTTCATCCTAAGGGTAGGATGGGTTTGGGGAGAATTTTCACTTCCTTCCCTCATTTTACTTCGTCCTCATATTGTACCCATCATTCTTTTTCAGAGAAAAACTAGAGGAAAGTAAACAACTGTCCTGGGAAGCCCTTAAAACAAAATAAGTCACAGACCAGCAGGAGGCAAAGAAGTTTGTATAGGAGGAGTGGGGGCTAAGCCATCCATATTTCTTTAGTGATGGGAGTCACATTTGCTGACTTTAAGTATAAAACGTAAAGAGAAGGATGGACATCATTGCTTTACTAATTGGAAGCCTTCACCCTATTCCTTGGGCCCTTGATGAAGAAACAGTTAGGATCACTCTTACGTGTTCTGATAGTGCACTGAACTTCTCCTTCACGATAATTAGCAAAATTAACTTCTAATTATTCATGTGGCCAGGTATTCTTTGCAAAATATTAGACAACTTTGTTTTTCCCTTCCAGGCATTTCTCTTCTTTCCTCTTTTCCCACATTTAAGTATGACCTCAAGAGGACTTGTGGGAGAGTTGAAATAAAGGAGTCTTCCTGGCTTTGACTTTCAAAAGACTAAGTGCTTAGGAGAATGAATCATTAAAAAAGGGGAAAAACAGAGTTTAAGGGCATTGGTAAAAATATTATTGAAAAGATGGACCGTGTAATCTGCGATGGATAATAAAGAGAACAAAAGAGAGGAATAAAGAATTAGGTGAAAGTAGATGATTAACAGATGAAAATTCTAATGAGTTTGGAGATGAATAGTAAAAGAAGGATGGGAGATTTTGAGATAGAGAAGTTAGGAGTGATGACAAGGTGTAGAACCTAACTATGGGAATGAGGAGCATAAGTGGAATGGAAAATGTCATTGGCAATGATGTTGAAGAGGTGGTCCAGATCAGCATTCATGTCTCCTGAGATACTGGTATTGCCCAAGGTGGATATGAAGACCATCAGCCAGGTTCCTGATCCCTCAGAGACTGTGGGGAGGGATAAGTAGGTTAGTGTGCTCTATGAATGGACCTAGTATCTCCATAAGATATCTGGTTATTTTAAACTCTCTCTATCAGTTTTTATCACAGTTCAGGCTTTTTTGAAAGTTGCATACCCCATCTTCTTTCTTTCATAATCTGAAGAGTATACACACAAATCTTAAGCCTTTTTAAGCAACAAGCTGCGAAGCCACCTCTGTCTTTCAGTAGTTTGGTCCATAGCAAGACCCCAACAGTGTATAAGATGGGGGTCCCCAAATTAGAGAACCACAGATGATCACTCTGACTTATTGAAATAGTCTTTCAAATTCTGCCAGGCAAGAGAGTTTTAAATACGTCCCATTAATCAGCTGAATATTGAAAATTTTTTGAAGGTCAAAATTATTTCATTTTACTCTATTCTTAGTAAATTATTGGTATTTTTTCTACTGATTTGCTAGTGTGGTAGCTTATATTTCCAAAGATGGCCATGACAATATCTTGTATCCCACATGCTTTTCTCTGATAGGACCTTGACATTCCTCCCACCAAGTGGTGGTATCTATGTCCCTTCTTTTGAATCTGGAAAGAACTTTTTAACTGAGACAACCAATAAAGAATATACTTCAGAAGTGAGACTATGTGATTTCTGAAGCTACAGCATAAACATCTTATGCACTTCCACCTTGTTCTCTTGGAGCACATGTTGTTGGAACGCAGCATCCAGGCTGGGAAGGAGCCTAACTAGCCCATGTGTACAGACCACTTGGAGAGGCCATGTTGACAGTTTACCTGAGGTCCCAGCAAGCAGCCAGGATCAACTGCCAGACATGCTTGAAAGCCCTCCAGATCATTCCAAGCCCCAGCCAACCACTCACCCAAAGTCTGAATTTTTCCAGTTGAAGTCCCAGATATCATGTGATTGTAAAAGCCATTTCTTCTATGCCCTGTCCAAATGCCTTACCCCTAGGTTCCATAGGTATATCTTTTTAGAAGTTTTCAGTTGGTTTGTTATAAAAAATAGATTACCAGAGCAACAGGAAACTAATAAAAATTATTTGAGTTAAAGTGCTTGAGAGTCGGTGGTGTGTGTGTGTGTGTGTGTGTGTGTGTGTGTGTTTACTCAAAAGTAAGCCTTCTCCTCATTTAACCAAACTCATACCAAACTGGCAATTAACTCATTAACCTTCAAAACTATCAGGGTATAGGTGGACTTATAGAGGGCCAGAGTTAGCATGAGAGCAGTTCTATAATAGAGAATAAAATTCAGGAAGATTATGCTGGATTGTGCCAAAATATTGTAGCAAAAGACCTCCTGCTTGACTCTTGTCAGTTCCTAGGTAACTTTTAGCATTTGTCTTCCTCTGTTAATGCCCCCTTCTACCTCGGCATACATCCGATTTTAGATCACAGGTTGGATATCATGCTTAATATTGGCTTTCTCAGAACCAACAAAACCTAACCTTTTTCTGGCTTTTATCCTGTCAAATTTCTATCACATCACACACAACTAAAACTCATTTTGCCATAAAAATCTCAAGTATCGCACCAGGCCCAGTTGGACTTAATGGTGAATTCTACGAAACATTAAAGGAAGACTTTAAACTGATTCTCTACAATCTCTTCCAGAGGAAAGGGGCACAGAGAATACTTCCTAACTCATTCTATAAGACTAGCATTACCCTAATACTAAAATCAGACAAAGACATTACAAAAAAAGAAAACTAAAGACAAATATATCTCGTGAACATAGATGCAAAAATCCTCAATGAAATATTAGCAAATTTAATTTAAAAATGTATAAAAATTACAGACCACAGTTGAGTGAGATTAGTCCAGGTGTGCAAGGTGCAAGGCTATTTCAACATTTGAAAATCAATTAATATAAACCATCTCATCAACAGGATAAAAAAGAAAAATCACATGATCGTATCAACAGATGTAGAAAAACCCATTTGACAAAACCCAACATCCATTCATGATAAAAACTCTCAGTAAACTAGAAATAGAGGGGAATTTTCTCAACTTGATAAAGAATGTCTACAAAAAACCTATTGTTAATATCCTACTTAATGGTGGGAATGATACCTAATGGTACACCTTCCCACTAAGGTCAAGTTCAAAGTGAGGATGTGTCCTCTTGCCATTCTTTTCCGACACTGAGCTGGAAATTCTAGCTAATGCAATAAGTCAAGAAAAGAAAAGGAAAAATATACAGATTGGGAAGGAAGCCATAAAACTCTTCATTCACAGGAATGAAGGAATTATCTATGCAGGAAATCCAAAAGAATCAACTTTAAAAACCTAGAACTAATAAACAATTACGACAACGTTGTAGGATTCAAGATTAGTATACAAAAGTTAATCATTTTCTTATATACCAACAATGAACAAGTAAAATTTGAAATGAAAAAAAGGAATACCACTTATATTACCACTTCCAAAAATGAAATACTTAGGTTGATGTCTGACAAAGTATGTACAAAATTCCTATGAGGAAAACTATAAAACTCTGATGAACAAAATCAAAGAACTAAGCAAATGGAAATACATCCCTTGCTTCATACAGTGGAACAAAGATAGTCTCTTCAACAAATGATGCCAGAACAGTTGGACATCTACATGCAAAACAATGCATCTAGACATAGACCTGACAGCCTTCACAAAAATTAACTCAAAATGGGTCATAGACCTAAATGTATAACAAAAAACTATACAATCCCTAGAAGATAACACAGGAGGAAACATGACCTTGGATATGGCAATGCTTTTTTAGATACAACACCAAAGGTATGATCCATGAGTGGATAATTGAGAGTCTGGACTTACTTTAAAATCAAAATCTTCTGCTCTGTGAAAGATAATGTTAAGAGAATGGGCAGACAAGCCACAGACTGGGAGAAAGTATTTGCAAGACGCATCCAATAAAGGACTGTTATCCGAAATATACACAGAAGCTTTAAAAATTAATGATAAGAAAAACAACCCAGTGAAAAAATGGGCCAAAGACCTTAACAGACACCTTACCAGAGAAGATATACAAATGGCAAACAGCATATGAAAAGATGCCCCACATTATATGTCATCAGGGAAATGAAAATTAAAACGGCAATGGGATATCCAATGGCCCAAACCTGGAACACTGACAGTACTTCACCCAGTGAAGATGTGGAGCAATGGAAACTTGCATTCATTGCTGATTGGAATGAAAAATGGTACAGCCACTTTGGAAAAGAGTTTGGCAGTTTACTACATGATCCAATAGTCGTGCTCCTTGGTATTTACCCAAAGGAGTTGAAAAATTACGTCCACGCAAAAACGTTCACATCAATATGTGTAGCAGCTTTATTCATAATTGCAAAACTTGGAAGCAACCAAGATGTCCCTCAGTAGGTGAGGGGATAAATAAACTGTGGTATCTCCAGACAATGGAATATTATTCATCACAAAGAGAAATGAGCTATTAAGCCATGCAAAGACATGGAGGACAGTTAAATGCATGTTACTAAATGAATGACACCAATCTGAAAAAGCTACAATACTGTATGATTCCAACTCTATGACATTCTGGAAAGTACTAAATTGGGGAGACAGCAGAAAGATCAGTGGTTGCCAGGGGCTGAGGGGAATGGGAGCGGGATGAATAGGCAGAGCACAGAGGATTTTTACCACAGGGATAATACTCCATGTAATGCTATAATGGTGCATACATGTCACTACACATTTGTCCGGCCATAGAATGTACAACTCCAAGAAGGAGTTGTAATGTAAACTATAGACTTTGGGTGCTTATGATGTGTCAGTGTAGATTCATCAGTTAAAACAAAATGTAGTATCCTGGTGGGGGATATTGTCAATAGGGGAGGCTATGAATGTATGCGATCAGGAGATATGTGGAAAATCTCTGTACCTTTCCCTTAATTTTTCTGTGAACCTGAAATTGCTCTAAACAATAAAGGCATAAAAATCAAATATCTCTATCCATTCTGACCATTTATTGTAAGTATCTTTACTACTTGTGTGTGTGTGTGTGTGTGTATGTGTGTGTGTATTTCAGTGCAACTTTGTATGTAAATGAATAGATCACACACAAAGAGACATATGGGTTTACTTGTTTTATATCTGCCCTGGAGTATGTCATTGAATATATAACACAAAACTAAAATTATTTGGAATGGATTATAATATCGAGAGTCTCTTAGGAACATGGTCTCATATATCTTATTATCCTCAGAGCTTAAACGACTTTCCAATTGTCTAGTTTAAAGATTTTATACTAACATTTAAATATATATCCTCTTGACTTGCCCTGAATGGATACAGAGAAAATGGCACAGAGAAAATGATCACAAAACCTGCTCATTTATTCAAGCATTATTCTCTTACAGGCTTGCATACTGCCATGAAATGTGGTTTCAGAATGCAGAGCATATGCAAACCCAATTGAAGAATTCTTTTCCATACAGTGTTCCTACCTTGGGTACATATAATGCTGTGGATGCATTTCCCAGTTGTATTTTCCTTCCTTCCAAATCTGTGCAGAATACACTTGGTCACTCACACTTTGTTTTACAAACAAAACCTAAGAGAAGTCATCTTTTTTTTCTCCTTAGAAAGAAGTATATCACTGCAGTTATTAATGAGCTGCAAAGTCCAGACCAGGAGACAAAGCTTTGTATTTTGAGAAAATCCCTGAGAGTTTTTGTTTGTCTTTTTGTTTTTTGAGGGTAGTTGTGTCTGTTTGTTTTTTTAAGGGCAGATGTGTCTGTTTGTTTTTTAAAGGTAGACGACTGTCACTAAAAGGAATAAACCCTGGCAGGAGAAATCGGTGAATATTTCAACCTGGTGCTATTTTGCTTTTGGCCCAGAAAGGCAAAACTCATTTTTGCTAATAGATTTTTTTTTTCTCCAGTCACATGTACTGCAGGTTATAGAACGCAAATTATGGTAAATCTCCTGCTCTTTGCATTAGACACAAACAAAAAATGCCAACCAAACAAAAGAATATGATTTATAATTCTCTACAATTGCATCTTTTTTCCAACAATATATAATCATACTGCTTCTCTTATTTTACAGCTTAGGAGTGACGGGTGAAATCACTTTTTTTTTTAACTTTTGCTGATAAAAAATAATAAGTAGAATAATAAAATCCATCCATTTTCCTGAGTGTATTGTAGAGAAAGAGCAAAATTCTGTGGCTGTTTATTAATCAGTTGGATTTGTAAATGCAGGGTATTTGACTTAAGCTCAATCTGCCCCCAAACAAATATCCCCACAGCATGTTATGTACTAAACCATTTTTCTCAGATTAAAATCTTCCAAGTGGAGCCTCCAGTGCTGGGATCATTCAGGATCCTGAAGGCTGACTGGAGACTTTTTTTCTGATGGACGGGGCATTTTCCTCTGACTGCCATTCTCCCTGGTTGCCTCAGGCTCATCAGATGTCCAGAGTTTCTTTGTGCCTTCACTCTGAAACCTACCTAGAAAGAGAGTGTTGTGGTTTTAACTTCCAAAGGGGGCTCACCGATCTGTGGGAAAGTTGGGGGTCAGTTGAAAACAAGATCAACATTTTCATTTCATATTTTGTAGGCTATTCATTTGTCAGATTTTATTCAGGGATTTGATATGTTGCCTACCTTACAGAGTATTCAGTCTATCAACATATCATGATTCATCCTTCCATCCCTTCATTCCTTCATTCATTCCTTCATTTTATTCATCCAGTCAAAAACTTTTGAGTACTTACTGTATGAGAAGTGACATGAATATAGCAAGGAAGAAGATAGATAAAGATTGTATTCCCCTGAAGTTTAGTTACCAATGGGGGAGACCAACAAACAAACGAGCACAAATAATACCTTGTCTATTTATAGATTATGCTGGTATTATGAAGGCTATAAAGAGAATGGTGAGATAGAGAATAACTGGAGAAAGCCATTTAAAATAAAATGGTCAGCAATGGGCTTTTCGAGAAGGTGTTGTCCAAGTTGGTCTTTGAAGGAGGTATCAGAACTGCATAAAGCAGGAGGAAGAGTGTTTCAATAACACTGTGTCAATAATGTAAATTTTCAGAGATGGGAAAGTGTTTGCATGCTCAGAAATAAAGGGTAGGCTGTAGAATTCAAGCATAGTTAGTAAAGAAAAGACACACTGGAAGGAAAAGGAAATAGGCTACCTAACCAAGTTTGGATTTTATTTGAATGGGATAGTATTGAGAGGTTTTTTTTTTTTTTGTGGTAGGAAAAGACTTTATTTTTTTATTTTTTATTTTTTTATTATTATTATGTTATGTTAATCACCATACATTTCACCATTAGTTTTTGATGGAGTGTTCCATGATTCATTGTTTGCATATAACACCCAGTGCTCCATGCAGAACGTGCCCTCTTTAATACCCATCACCAGGCTAACCCATCCCCCCTACCCCCCTCCCCTCTAAAACCCTCAGTTTGTTTCTCAGAGTCCATCGTCTCTCATGGTTCGTCTCCCCCTCTGATTTTCCCCCCTTCATCCTTCCCCTCCTGCTATCTTCTTCTTCTTCTTCTTTTTTTTGAACATATATCACCTCACACCCGTCAGAATGGCTAAAATTAACAAGTCAGGAAACGACAGATGTTGGCGGGGATGTGGAGAAAGGGGAACCCTCCTACACTGTTGGTGGGAATGCAAGCTGGTGCAGCCACTCTGGAAAACAGTGTTGAGAGTCTTTAATTCAAAGAGAGATGCAATCTGATGTATAGTTTTAAGCAATCACCTTGCCTGCCATGTAAATAGTAATCTGGAGGAAAGGGGATGGTGGTTTGGATTAATGCAATCATCATGAAATTGGAGAGGATGGAAATACATTTTGAAAGTAAAACCAATATGGGGTGCCTGGGTGGCTCAGTCGGTTAAGCCTTGGACTCTTGGTTTCAGCTCAGGTCATGATCTCAGGGTCTTGACATTGAGCCCCCTACCCCACTGAGCTCCGTGCTCAGCTTAGAGTCTACTTGGGATTCTCTCTCTCTCTCTGCCTCTGCCCCTCCCCTGCTCACACTCTCTTTCTCTCTAAAATAAGTAAATAAATAAAACCATTTTTAAAAAAGAAAGTAAAACCAATGGGATTTGATGATGGAGGAAAGGTGGAGAATAGGGAAATAGTGTATTTATGGATGATGTAACAGTGGTATTTGGGTTGATGCACTGTGATGCTATTTTTTGATGAGCAAAACTGGATGGGGAGCAGGAAGAAGATATTTGGATAGGGGTAGGTTATCAAAAGTTCCATATTGGACAAATTCAGCTAAATTTACCTCTTAAGATGTCTAAGTGAAAATGTATAAATCGAGTACTTGTAGAGGTTAGGGTGGTGCAAAGGCTAGAGGTTTAAGGAGGATTAAGCAGAGATTTCAATGAATTAAAGTCACAATGCTGGATAATACAGAGCTAAGGACCAGGCTAGAAATAAACCACTTTTATTAGGTGCCCACAGTGGGCACAGAGTTGCCCGTGGCAGTTCCAGGGCTCCCACATCTCCCATTGTACCCAGCCCCTCCCAACCTTCAAACCCCACTCCAGTTCACATAGATGAATCCCAATTTCCCTTCCCTCCCAGTGCATTTCCACATTCACTCAGACTTTGTTCTTCTATTCGCCATCTCAGCCCCTGATCCAGAGGACAGTCTCTCTCTATTTTTTTTTAATGAGAGAGAGAGTGCACACGTGTGTAGAGGGTAAGGGAGGGGCAGAAGGAGAGGGAGAGAGAGAATCCCAGGCATCTCCAAGCCCAGCACAGAGCCCCACACCTGGCTGGATCTCACAACCTGGAGGTCATGACCTGAGCTGAAAGCAAGAGTGGGCTGCTTAACCAACTGTGCCACCCAGGCGCCCCCAGAGGACAGGGTACTTGCAGAGAGACCTGAGACCATGGCTGTTTACCAGCAGATACCTCGAGCTGCTATTATATGCAATTCTCTGACTCACTATGCTTATTGACTCACCATACATTTCCCCCAAACACTTGAAGCTTCAGAAGAGAGGCCAAGGGCTAGAGTGGTGGTTTGGGAATTCAATTCTCCTTCCATCCCTATAAATAGCTGCTTTAATTTGAGTCTGGGGCCCCTTTCTGTGGGAACCTGGCACTCTCACTGCCTATAAATCAAGGCTGTCAATCTTCCCTGCTGTCAACCTTTAACCAGAGCAAATTGCACAAGGGTTTATATTGCCCACTCCAGTGTCCTTGGGCTATTTCCTTTCTGGGTTGTCTGGCCTTGGCTAAAAGTTCTGGATTCACATTCCAGGCAACATTAAACTTCCTTTCCCATACACGTTCATGCTCACAAACCCTTGGAGTTTGACAAATTGTTTCAGTTCCCACCAAAGCCAGCTAGCTTGGTAAATCCATCAGACCTGCCAGGATTTCCCAGAGTGAGTTTAGAGGGGGAGGATATCTTGTCTCAACTGGTAGCTTCTCTATAGGCAGAATGCCCATAAATTTGTAATGTAAATCATTATGAGTGCCTAGCACATTGTAGGTGATAACTATTATTATTATTATCATTATTATTATTGTTATTATTATATTTTGGGCTGCCTATCAGAAAATGCTCTGATATACATTTTAGAGACATCATCCTCCGCTGTCTGTTGTACTTTGCCATTTTACTCATGGCTCAGGCACATTGTATTTAGTAGCTACCAGTTGATGTAAATACACTTGGTACAATAATTCAACAAATTCATTAAGTATTTCGGAAGCTATTATGTGAAGACATTGTGCTAAGCCAAGAGGGGATACCAAGATGAACAACCCAAGCTTCCTGTCCGGGAGAGAGTTATAATCTAAAGATGAGACAAGTGTACAAGTGGCTAGGAACAAGACTTGACTAGAACCAGAGCCATTGGAGTTACAGGTGGAAGGTTCTGTGAGTTCAGCAGAGGGGAGGCACCATCACTGGTCTCCAGAATCAGGAGAGCCTCTTTAAAGAGGGGACAATGGAGGTTGGCCTTAGAATATGTAATGATCTTAACCTGAGATGGGAGAGGACTTCAAGGGATGGGACAACCTTGGTAAATGATCATTAGGAAGTTTTCCTTCTTAAGGGGGAGAAGAATGAGTTGGAGTGAGTCAAGTGTGATTAAGGGGAGAAAAAAATAAAGACCCTCTAAACCTAGAGGAAACAGTTCTGAGACACTGACAGACTATGTGACTGTAAGCCACCAAAGGGCACAGGCTCAGCCTCATCTCTAAAAATGGAAAGTTGAGTTTCAGCATCTTGAGTCTAACATTGTTTTGTTTTGTTTTATTCGACAAAACTGACTGTTAAACAGTCAGTGTTCTTTATGCTCTCTAGTTGTGAGGTATGCCTATATAGTGGTAACTAGAATATCCTCTTTACTTAATAAAAAGAAGTTTCCACCCTCTCCTTTAAATTGCAATGTTTGTCTGGGGCCAAGGTCCTAGGTTTGAAAGAGCATGGGCACTGTAAGCTTGGCTTCAGCAAACACACCCAATACTGTACCCTCCAATTACCTTTATCACAGAGCAGGCTGAACTTCTCACTGGTTCATGAAGAATTTCACTCTTTTCACCTACTCACTGGTTCTCATGCTGGTATGATTATCATAATATCCACCCCACCCCACTGCCCTGCCCCAGCCAGGATTCTTCGGGTGCAACTCAGATTTCACCTTCCTCATGAATCCTCACATATTTCTCCAGACCTGTGATTCCTTCCATGTCTTATTATGTGGAGAAGCTATTTTCAAGCCCAGACACCTGAGCTATGGGAATTGCCATTGTTATATTCCATTCCAGGAGCACAGTCTTGTCACCCAACAGTCTTGCATGCTCCTCAGTGAGCCATAGCTCACACTTGCTTCGTGTCAACAGTACCTTATTGAGTTCTGGAGCATCACTAGATAAATGCTTACCAATAAATTATTGTGTCATAGAAATCATAAGATTTCCTCAACTTTAAGTCAGATTCAATAAGCAAGGAGTTTCCTCTACATGGACATGTTACTCTGGAGAGTTGTCAGCCATTTTTCCAGGGACAACTTGACATGTTTGAATCTATGGGAGGAGAGGAAAAAAAGGAGGGATCAGGAAGTTCTTCCTGGTGTCCTAATGTCATGTGGCCTTACTATGTGGAGATACTACTGCTCTGATCCTCCTTCCTGAGATGTTTTATTCTGAGGATTTAGGTCCCTGAAAAGAAGCAATCAGTCCTCAAGTACTTTTGCAGATTTTCAATAAACAAGAATCAACCTTATCAAGTTTATTAAATGAGTTGTGGATAAGAGGAGGGCAATAGACAATTAGACAAAGTAGTGGGATATGTTAATTGAACGTTGTATACAAAATCCCAAACCCCTAAATCTTCTAGGAAATAATTTATCCTTCTCATAGGGTGGAAAGACAGAACAGCTGCCAACAATCTCTGCATGAATTTTGTGCCTGGGAAATGGCAGAACTGTAGCTCTGAAAACATCCACTGCTAAAAAAATCTTAAAAATTTTTTAATATGTATTTAAGAAAGGAATTACGTCCCCTGAATGAAGCATAATAAGTGGTGAAATTCAGCCATGGAGTCTTGGCCCTAATTTATGCTAAGTGGACAATGATTGATGTCAAATTGCAGAGGAATACCTAAGAAAATACCTAGCACAGTCAAAAAATATCAGAAGAACTTATCATAATTAATGGTATTGCTCTGAAAACCAAAGGAAGGGTGAGGAGTTTGCATTTCTTATAAAGTGCTGACTATATTATTTGCTCTAGGTAATAATTACAGCACCCAGGCTTGCTAAATGGCAACAGTTAACATGCAGAGGTGGTAAACAAGGCTCTGGCAATAGGCAGGCTCAGTTTAATCTTCAACCTGAATGTGAGCTGCCTGTTTCTATAACATATAATGTGTCAGTTAGCTCAACCGTCTTATGTTTTAGAGGACCAGAGGTTAGCAGGAGCAAAATAATGCAAATCCCTAATTCTATCATAGTCACGAGTTGGGGCTGTTCTAAAGAGATCTTTCAAGTATCAGAATAAAATGACAGCTCAAATAATGACTTTGGATTTCTGGAAGATCTATCACTCAGGACCTCAGAGCTTTGCATATCTGGGAGGTGGTGCACATTTTTCAGATGCAAACAAAATGAGAGAAGGCCACTGGCATATTTTGATTTCTATTACATGTCATCTGAAGTACTTTGCGTCCAATCTCTCCTTTAAAACTCACAACCATCCTGTGGCAGTGGAATCGTTATTTCTATTGTACAAATAAAGAACTGAGGCAATGGGACATTCAGTAAACCTGTACTGGGGTACACAGTTGAACAGTGGCAGAGCTAGGATTAGAGCCAAAGACTGTCTGGATCCAGATCCCGGGATCCTTCCCTCCTCCCATTCTAAAGAGATTAGCCATCAGCCAAGAACAGGGCTATTGTTCCCTTACTCTTGGAACAACCTCTTCATTGGCACTATTTCTGCCCTGACTCCTGAATTATGACAGAGACTTGGTGGAAATCATCCCCATGCTACATGACTCAGGGCCCTTATTTGTTAAGTGTGAAGAGCACCCTCATTCCAAATATCAGAAATTCAGCAGAGTAATTTTTATCAGAGCACTGTGGTAAGATTAATACTATATTACTGCATTGCCTTGCATATCTAATATTTGCATGATATACAATTTGAGATTTCTTTCTTCAGAAACGGTTGATTTGCATTGATCCATTCATATTTTCCCACTCTATAGACATTGGTCAGATAGATACTTCTGGCTGTCTTCCTCCACGGTTATGGGTAGAAAGACATATTTTTCTGTGGCCATAATGTTCCTAAGGATCAGGTTGGGCACCTGCACTGGCCCTCATTAACCTCGCTAACTCACTAACTCACCAGGTCTTTGGAAGAGGAGCTGCTGACCTAGGCTGAAATCCAACTTGGGACTTTTCACTTCAGGTGCTGGGGCCTACTCACCTGGTGCTGATTTTAGTAGGAATTATCTACAGCTCTTCCGGAATGTTCCTACATTTTTTCACAGGCAGAGCTGTGTCATATTTAACAACAAACATCTCTGTACATGTGTGCATGAGCTGAAAGGCTTGTTAGGCTCCTTGTTTCTTCACTGTACAGTTCATTTATCCTCCAAGGATGCTACCAGTTCCTGACAACCACCAAGGCTCGGGTATTGGTTCTCTGTCTGCCTTCAGAGCACTTTGATCATCTGTCCACTGGTAACTTATTCTGTCTGTGCTACTTTATTGTCATTGTCTTTCCATTAAACTGTGAGTTCCTTCAGAATAAGAATAGGCCCCTTTTCATTTTGTTTATTGCCTTCCACATGATCTGGCACCTAGTAAACATTCAATTAATGTCTGTGGGATGAATGGACAGGGACAAGGCATGGTTGACTGGATGTCACTGGCATCAAACCATGAGCCTGGCCTTATTATCATAGCGCCCTAACCATCAGAGCTAACCAGCCATGGCCAAGAGACATCAGTCTAATTCCCAAGAAGAACAAGTTCGGAGAGCAACTCCACAGATGTCTGAAAACTGGTATCCTGTATAAAGTTAGAATCCACTCACTGCAGTAAAGGGCTGCCTTACATTTTCTTTGCTAAGTGTACTTTGGTGTGAATAATGAGGAGAGATAACTAAATGAGAAAGTAACTTCACTTTTAATGTTCCCCCCACCAAGGAAGTGGTTCTATTATTTTAAGAGCCACTGCTACTGTCATCTTGACTGTTGTTTTGTTTCTCTTATAGATGTCACACAGCTCTTTTGATGGAGCATGCACTAGATGCAGAGAGTTGATAAACCTAATGACCAGGAAAAGCACTGTTGGCTTTCTTGACTTTGGACTGACTTCCAGAGCCTAGAGCCTGGAGAAAGTCAAGGCAGAGTTTAACTTTATCCTTAGCATAATTTTGCCAACAGTTTCCCTAAAAGTTTGGAATAATGGTCGAGGGAAACAGAGACCTCCATAGGAGATGACATCCCACCAGAAAGGTGTCTGTGCATGCTGAGCTCCCAGAGCTTACCTGTGGAGTAGTCACTCCCTAAAAGAAATTGTACTTGATGTTCTGTTATCTGATGACAGGAATAGAAGTGTGTGTTTGGGGGAGGAGGGGAGGGAGACAACACAGGATAATGTTTGCCTACCAACTTGGCCAATTCTGTTTCCTGTGAAGCAGAATCAGCTGAGGAAATCCTACAAAATATAGTGGAAGGACTAGATAGACTTTGGATATGATTTCAAATTCTGTCCCTACTTCTAACTGTGTAGCTTTAGGTCATTTACTTACACCCTCTAAGCTTCAATTCCTTCGCTTATAAGATAGAAAAACACTATCTTTGGCACTAGGTTGTGGTAGGAATAAATAAACCATTGTATACAAATTCATACTAAATGTCTATCGTATAACAGGTACTCAATAAATATTTAGCTTCTCATATCTACCTATAGTTGTGAACACCCAATTTTGTATCCTTGAAGCCTCAAATAATCTCCTCCTGCTTTTGTATATGATTGGCTCCTATCAAGCTGTACAAAGGAAGAGTCTCCTCTGGGGAGCTTTCTTGGCCCTTCAGACGAACTTGCTCTCCTTCTTCAGGTCTACATCCTAGTTTTGTTATAATACTTACGTTATCATGTGCATGGCCATGTATTAAAAGTATTTATGTATCTGCCTTTATTTATTGTGTGTTCTTTGAAACAATAGCCTCTTGTCGTATTCTTCTCTGTGACCTAAGGTAAATAGTAGGGGTTGGGTTATGAATACTCCGAGTCAGAAATAAAGAGATATAAAAAGGCAACTCTGTGCTCTGGTTGTTTAATTCAATATGGAAAAATTTGAGAAAATGGAATTCTTTTGATGGAGCCTGAGATGGTATATTGTGGGGGGAGGTACTATAAGAGGATAATGTGGTTGTCAGGACCAAGGGCAGCCAAACCAAAGATAGTATTTCCATGAAACTGAAACTCTAAGGAACAGATGGCACTTTCACTACTGAAGGAAGATATTCATTCATATCAGGCATCAGATTATTTTTTAAAAATGTATGCCCATTGGTAAACTAAGAGATATAATTAAAAAATATGTCCTTGAACAATAACTCAACAATAGCTCTGGGTAATTAAGTGAGCCGAAGAGAGAAGTAGGAGGCATAAGGAATGAGTTAAGTGGGTTCCATCTGTGATTCAGGTGATGAGGCTATGTGGAGAGAAATAGGGGGTCCATCTGGGGTCCTGGGGCTTTGTATAGGAGTACCATTGTTTTATGAAGAAATAAACACACCTGTGCTCTGAGTTTGCCAGCAAAGCCAATCTGTTTCACATTTTAAACTCAACTCAATTATAAAATCAACGGTTCCCTCTGGACTAAAAGTGTGTCAGGACCACATCCCCCTTCTCCAAATTAGTGTAAACAATCTACCACCAATGCCCAAGCTAGAGCTTTTCTCAAATGCATGTGATGGCAGAGCCTGTCAGCCTGGATGGTGGCATCAGGATCTTTACCTGGTTCCTATCTCATCCCACTGACCAATAATTAGTATCCTTAGTAATGTAAAATCTGTAGTGAAAACAAAATGAATTAATAAAAAGCTCTAGAAATTTTTAATAGTGTTACCTTTGATATCCTGGAGAAGCAAAGATAGGCAAAAATCACTTTATGAATATTTTCTATAAAAATAAAAAAAAAAAGAAGAAAAAACATGCCTACCAAGTCACTTTTCTGGGCTTTTCAAGGTGGGAAAAAGTTATTGGTGCATGTGTGTGTATATGTATGTGCTTGTGTAAGTGTAAGGGCAGTGAGCTTGGTGGTGGTGGTCTCTGGGCCTGGAACTATGTACAAATACCATGTATTTATTCCAGCTCTCAGTTAGCAGAAGCTCAGAATTTTTGACAGTTTTTCAGTGAGTTTTTAAAGTCAACTTAATACCGTGTACAACATAAGGTGGCGTTTTAAAGGTTAGATCTAGGTCTAGTTTAGTGGTGTGTCCTTAATGCTCCATACAGAGCCTGGAACATGGTAGATTGCCAATAAATGATTATTAAGTGAGAGATGAGGGGAGGGGAATGAGAGAGAGAAAGAGAGGAAACCTTGATAACTAAAATCTTCTGATAATTCCTAAGGTTATTTGCACTCTTAGGAGCAGTTATTTGGTGGAAATTTATTCCTATGTGCCTCATGGTCCAAGACAAGTATTGAGAGTCTACAGTGCTAAGGGTGGCATTCAGACTGATTTTCACTGGTATATAGTCTGGTAACCTCTGCTGAGCCCTTGTAAACACTCACTGCACTTCCAGGACTTTTGTAAGATTTTGTAAGATTCAGAATGTGAACTAACCACTCTACTTCTTTCAATTTGAGCCTCTCAAATTTCCATTGATCTTTCCTGCCCAAGACCGTCTTCCACATTCGGTACCACCTAGATTCACCAGGGCATAGAGTTGCATGTTTCTTTCCACATAAGTCATGTGCATTCCAACAGTGACATTTTAGAGACAATGCCCCTATTCTTTGTTGTTGTATAAACCAAAAAGGTAACTCCAGTGATAGACATTTCAATCCAAATTATGGAAAGGCAGGGTTAATATTTATTTGTACAATTGAACATGTCTGCAGTGATTGGCTGATCAATTGAAGCATAGTCAGTTATTGCTAGAAGTGCCTATTCAGAATATTTTTGGAATCAGAAAGTCAAAGAGTATGAGGTCAAGGCCAGACTTCCTCATTAGCCAAGTTGTTTTGGTGTTGTTAAGGGCTGTCCAACACAGTAACCACTAACCACACATGGCTATTAAAATTTCAATGCAAATGAATTAAAATTAGATAAAATTAAACATTAGTTTTGTAGTCTCATCAGCCACATTTCAAGTACTCTATAGCCACATGTGGCTAGCATCTACCATATTGGAGATGGCACCAATAAAGAACATCATCATTGCAGAAAGTGCTATTGCTCAGTGCTGTAGAACCTACATCCTTTGGAAAATTTGAAAGAAAGAGAGATTACCTTTAGGAGGCCATCACCAGGATTTTTTTGTTTGGTGTGTGTGTGTGTGTGTGTGTGTGTGTGTGTGTGTGTGTGTGTGTGTGTGTCTGTGGTGTTTTGTATTTGTAACATCACTGGAAATAAGAAATAATTATTTTGCTACCTGTAGATGATTGTTTCATGATGTTTAAGACTTCTTGTGAATGGGGCTACTTTTGAACTGGTGTATAAACAATGGAAATATCCAATGCAAAGGTAGAGAGCTGTTGTCAAATAAAATTATTCTTACTATTTTTTTCTCTTTCAGATCGCTCTGCTGAGCTTTTCTTCTCTTTCTGTTCAAATATTTGCATTGTTGGGCCTTTGAGACTGAAATTCCTTAGAATGTAGAACTGATCTTGCTTTCACTGTTCACAGTAATGGACAAAGAAATGGCAGGTCAGTAGCACGTATATACTGGGGCAAGTGGAACCTAGATCATAAATTATAAGACATCTTATGTATGAGTAAAACTCTAGTGGGGTCATGTGGCCCAAATGCTTATTAAATATAGAGAACCACAATGCCTGAGAAATATGTAGCTATATAGTCAGCTCATGAGTAACCAAGAATTCACATTTCTTCTTTTCTCACCTGTTCCCTTTCTTCCTTTTTCATTTCTCCTTCTTCCAACCCTATCTTCCTCCTTCCACCCCTAAACACATATTGACTGAGTGTCCAAACACAGTCCCTATTGTCATGGAGCTTACGGTCAGGGAAACAGACAACAAAAAAATACTTACACAATTAATTATTCAAGAACATTTTGATAAGTACAGCAAAGGAGGAATGCAGGATGATAAACAAACAAAAAGCATTGATAACAAGGAGACTTGGACTGGAAGGCAGAGATGGAAGAATAACGAATCTGATATTTGGTTTACCTTTTGTTAATTAATTCTTCCCACATGGCAGGCTAGGTAAAGTGTGCCATATAAATATATGGTATTGCTGATTTTTCTTTTGTGGTGACTGAGCCTCTCTGAGCCTTCTGGCCCCAATCTCAGAGCTGGTCTCATAAAGCTGTTCTCAGAGCAAGAGTTAAGAATTACTGCAGGTGAGAAGAATAGAAGACAGTTGGGAATGGATGAGGAAGGGGGTGGGTGCTACTGTGAGCAATTTTCTGTAACACAAAAATAAATTTGTTCTACCAAGGGCTCAGGAGGGGAAAGGTGAGGGCATACACATATTTCTTTGTTGGCATTAATGTTTTCTTGGCAGCTTTGTTACTCTGGACCCATCAGTGTCAACTCATTGATCCCGACTTAGCTTGTTGGCTCTCTCCACTGGATAAAAAAAAATGTTGCTAAATTATATCAGATCCCATGATAAAATATACTCAGCTGTCCCCATTGCTGCAAGCTTGCCCTGGCTTCTGTGGTTACATTATAAGTTGTGCTTTTTTTCCCCTCTATTCATCTCTTTTGTCTTTCTCTCTTACTATGTCACTGTCTTCTATCTCCAACCTGCTCAAATTCTGACTGATGATAAGGTATGGGCTGTTAATTGCTGATGCCTATGAAATTCAGAATGCTTGCTTATTACAGGGTTCAGGGTCTTCCTTTGATGACATTTAAGAAATATGATAATGTGTTAAAATATATGTAACATCTTTCTGATTTTGTGTGTGTGTGCACATATGGTTAGTCTTTTCTCAACTGTGCTCATGCAGTGTTACTTTTGGAATGCAGTTTTCTCCTCAAAGTGGCTATCAAGGGAATTCGAACTCAAATTAAGGATTATTAAAAAGACATTCACACTGAAATATGTTATTACTGCAAAAGCTGTTCTTGCATTAGCAAAATGAAGTTAGTGAAACAACTGGCATTTACAGCGGAGGCTCTAAATCAAAATTCTGCTAAGCATTCCTGTTTTTCCACTCCAATAGCATCCCCTCCTCCACAGACAGTCCTGTCACCATGAACTCTGGCAAGCACCACATTTTATAGAACACCAGGCAGGCTTAGTAACCAGTAGAATGTTTGACTGTTTCCCACATTTGCCCCAAACACTGGCTATTTCCTTTTTAGCTTTTGGGGAATTGGCTCAGCAGGAACTTGAGCTCTTGTACACTTGATCTGCGAGTCTAACACTGTTGCAATATGTCCAGGCAGCTATTTGATTTGCAGTGTGGTATTTGTTGGATCTACTAGATGAAAAAGACACAAGCTTGATCTTCAAGAGCAAAAATTTTGCAGCTTTTTCTTTCTTTCTTTTTTTTTTAAGATTTATTTATTTTGAGAGAGAGAGAGAGAGAGAGTGGGGAGGAGGAGCAGAGGGATGGAGAGAGCAGGGAGAAGGGGCAGAGGGAGGGAGAGAGAGAGAGAGAGAAACTCAAGCAGACTCTCTGTGGAGTGTAGAGCCCAAGGCAGGGCTCAATCTTTGGACCCTAGGATCATGACCTGAGCCAAAACCAAGAGTGGGATGCTCAATGATTGTGTTACCCAGGTGCCCCTACAGCTTTTTCTAAACACAATCTTCTTCCTGTATTCTCTAGCTCGCTTGTTGGTTCGAATATTACTAGATCATTCTACTGGCAATCTGGACCTGGACCTGGGTTCTTGTCTGTTCTTACTTTTCCCTTTGCAAGCAATATCCCAAACCTACCAGACAAAATGACTTTTGTTAACCTCCTCAGTCTTTCTTGAATCTGCTCCCTCCTCCACTGCCCTTCACCTGCATGCTCCTTGGTCTAGGTCATGCTGTCTTTATTTCTTACATCTGTCTCAACCATTCTTACCACCTTCAGTTTCATCCTTCCCACTCTGCTTCTCCTTTTCTCAGAGAATATACCCACGAGAATGCAGAAGATGCAAATGTCATCATCATCGTATGTCTTTAATCGAAAGTCCATCAAGAGGTTGAAGCATCTTGTTGATGCAGTCAGTTAAGTGTCTGACTCTTGATTTCCACTCAGGTTGTGATCTCAGGGTCGTGAGATTGAACCCTGCCTCGGACTCCACGCTTGGTATGCAGTCTGCTTGAGATTCTCTCTCCATCTCCCTCTGTCCCTCCCACTTGCGCTCTCTCTCTCTCTAAAATGAATAAATCAACCTTTAAAAAGAAAGTCCATCAGTACTTTTACAATGAGCATAGAATTAAGTTTGAACATCTTAACTTAAACCTCTGTATTATATCCTTTGCTTGCTTTTCAAGCATCATCTGAGTTCATGTTACCTCTGAATTATATGTAGTTTTTCTATGGAATACTCTATCACAACATGATCTCTCTCTCTCTTTTTTAATATTTGTTTGCGTGCACGCGTGTACACACACACACACATACACACACACACACACACACACACACACACACACTTTCTCTCTCTCTGGCTTGCCAGATGACTCCTTTTAAAACTCAAGAATTATTGCCCAGAGGAAGTCTTCCCTAAAATCCTGGTCCTCCAGGCTGAGTTGGGGATCCCTTATCCATGCTCTCACAAAACTACATTCTCATAAAAATTACAATCCTCAAGGAATTTTTTTTTAAAAACAGCTTTTTTTGAGATAGAATTCACATAACAGAATTCATCCATTTAAAGTGCACGATACAATGATTTTTGGTATTTACAAAGAGCTGGGCCACCACCACAATCAATTTTAGAGCATTTTCATCAGCCTGAAAAGAAATCTTATACTTACTCATTACTAGTCATCTCCCATTTCCCACCAAACTCCCCAGCTCCAGGCAACTACTTGCTGTTCCGTCTCTTGTCTCCATAGATTTGCCAATTTTGGACTTTTCATATAAATAGAATTATATAATATATGGTCTTTGTGGCTGACTTCTTTCACTTAGCATGAGGTTTTTAAGGTTCATCCATGGTGGGCCATAGGCTATATCTTACTCTTTTTAATTCCTTTTAACTTTAGATATTACACTGTATTGATACCCACAGTTGATTTACCCATTTATTTATTGGTTATTTGGGATACTTTCACTTTTTGAATATTATGAATGATTCTTCTGCCTTTCTGTGGATACAGGCTTTTAGTTCTCCAGGAATATACTTAGAAATGGATGTACTGAATCATGTGGAAATTCTATGTTTAATATTTTGAAGAACTACCAGCCTGTTTTCCAAAGGATGGCACTACTTTAAATTTTCACGAGCAGTATATGAAGATTACAAGTTCTTCTCACCTTGACAACACTTCTTTACTTCTGTTTTTTATTACAAAAGAGGTAGTGAAGTGGTTTTTCATGATGGTTTTGATTTGCATTTCCCTAGGGGCAAATGATGTTGATAATTTTTTTTTTTTGTGAGTGTTTATTGGCTATTTGTATATCTTCTTTGTAGAAATATCCATTCAGATATTTTGCCCATTTTCAATTGATTTGTCTCGTTATTATTGAATTATAAGAATTCTTTATTTATTCTGGTTACTAGATCCTTGTAACATATATGATTTGCAAATATTTTCTCTCATTCTTTGGGTTGCCTTCACTTTCTTAATAACATCCTTTTAATTGTGATGAAGTCCAAGTAATCTAATTTTTCCTTTTGTTGCTGATGCTTTTAGTGTCCTACCCAAGAAAGCATTGCTTCATCCAAGGTCACAAAGAATTTAAAACAATATTGAGAAATAGGTACAGATTTCCCATATACACCTTGCTTTACACATGAATAGTCTCCCCCAATATCAACATTACTCACCAGAATGTTATATTTTTTTACCAAAGATGAACCAACACTGACACATCATAATCATCTAAAGTCTATAGTTTACTTTAGGAGTCGCTTTTGGTGTTTTGCATTCCATGGATTTCACAAATGTATAACAACGTACAACCATTATTATAACATCATACAGAGTATTTTTACTGTCCTAAGTATCCTCTGTGCTCTGTTCATTTCTTCCCCTTTCACACACCAACCCCAACAACCACTGAACTGTTTATTGTCTCCATAATTTTGCCCTTTCCAGAATGTCATATAGTTGGAATAATGCAATATGTAGCCTCCTGAGGTTCACTTCTTTCACTAAGTAATATTCATTTAAGATTCCTTCATGTCTTTGTATGGCTTGATAGCTCTTTTTTTTTTTTTAGCGCAGAATAATATTCCATTGTCTGGTTGTCCAATTTTTTATTTATACATTCACCTGCTGAAGGACATTTTGGTTGCTTCCAAGTTTTGGTAATTATGAAAAAGCTGTTACGACTATCTGTATGCTATTTTTTTGTGGCAACAGAAGGTTTTAACTCCGTTAGGTAAATACCAAGAACACAATTTCTGGATCATATGAAGAGTCAGGTCAGTTTTATAAGAAACTGCCAAACTGTCTTCCAAAGTAGTGTACCATTTTGCATTCTCACAGCAATGAATGAGAGTTCTTATTGCACCATATTTTCACCATCATTTAGTGTTGTCAGTGTTCTGGGTTTTGGCTATTCTAATAGGTGCATGGTGGTATCTCATGGTTGTTTTAATTTGCATTACCCTGATGACATATGATGTAGAAAATCTTTTCTTATTCTTATTTGTCATCTGTATATCTTCTTTGGTGAGGTATTTGTTAATATCTTTGGTCCACTTTTTATTTGTTTTGCTTGTTTTCTTATTGTTAAGTTTTAAGGCTTTCTTTTTATCTTTTGGATAACAGTCCTTTATCAGATGTGTCTTTTGTAAATAATTTCTCCCAGTCTGTGGCTTGTCTTCTCATTCTCTTAACATTGTCTTTCATAGAGAAGTTTTTAATTTTAGCGAAGTCTAGCTTATCAATTATTTCTTTCATGGATGGTGCCTTCAGTGTTTTATCTAAAAAGTCATTGTCATACCCAAGGTCATCTAGGTTTTCTCCTATGTTATCTTCTAGAAGTTTCATAGTATTATACATTACGTTTAGGTCTATGATTCATTTTGAATTCATTTTTGTGAAGAGTGTAATGTTTGTGTCTCGATTCTCTCTCTCTCTCTCTCTTTTTTTTTTAGCAAGTAAATGTCCAGGTTTGGCAGCACCATTCGTTGAAAAGACTATCTTACTCTATTATATTGCCTTTGCTCCTTTATCAAAGATCAGTTGACTATATTTATGTGGATTTATTTCTGGGTTCTCTATTCTGTTCCATTGATCTGTCTTTTCTTTTGCCAGTACCACACTGTCTTGATAATTATAGCTTTTTTTTAATTTTTTTTAAAATTTATTGTTATGTTAATCACCATATATTACATAATTCGTTTTGGTGTAGTGTTCCATGACTCATTGTTTGTTCATAACACCCAGTGCTCCATGCAGAATGTGCCCTCTTTAATACCCATCACCAGGCTAACCCATCCCCCTACGCTCCTCCCCTCTAGAACCCTCAGTTTGTTTTTCAGAGTCCATCATCTCTCCTGGTTCGTCTCCCCCTCTGACTTACTCCCCTTCATTCTTCCTCTCCTGCTATCTTCGTCTTTTTCTTTTTTCTTAAAATATGTTGCGTTATTTGTTTCAGAAGTACAGATCTGTGATTCAACAGTCTTGCACAATTCACAGTGCTCACCGTAGCACATACCCTCCCCAATGTCTATCATCCAGCCACCCCATCCCTCCCACCCCCAACCACTCCAGTAACACTCAGTTTGTACCTGAGATTAAGAATTCCTCATATCAGTGAGGTCATATGATACATGTCTTTCTCTGATTGACTTATTTCACTCACCATAACACCCTCTGGTTCCATCCACGTCATTGCAAATGGCAAGATCTCATTCCTTTTGATGGCTGCATAATATTCCATTGTGTATATATACGACATCTTCTTTATCCATTCATCTGTCGATGGACATCTTGGCTCTTTCCACAGTTTGGCTATTGTGGAAATTGCTGCTATAAACATTGGGGTGCACGTACCCCATCGGGTCCCTACAGTTGTATCTTCGGGGTAAATACCCAGTAGTGCAATTGCTGGATCGAATGGTAGCTCTAATTTCAACTGTTTGAGGAACCTCCATACTGTTTTCCAGAGTATGCCAGGATACCAGAGTGGTTGCACCAACTTGCATTCCCACCAAGAGTGTAGGAGGGTTCCCCTTTCTCCACATCCCCGCCAACATCTGTCGTTTCCTGACTTGTTAATTTTAGCCATTCTGACGGGTGTGAGGTGGTATCTCATTGAGGTTTTGATTTGGATTTCCCTGATGCCGAGAGATGTTGAGCACTTTTTCATGTGCCTGTTGGCCATTTGGATGTCTTCTTTGGAAAAATGTCTGTTCATGTCTTCTGCCCATTTCTTGATTGGATTATTTGTTCTTTGGGTGCTGAGTTGGATAAGTTCTTTATAGATTTTGGATACTAGCCCTTTATCTGATATGTCATTTGCAAATATTTTCTCCCATTCTGTAGGTTGTCTTTTGGTTTTGCGGACTGTTTCTTTTGCTGTGCAAAAGTTTTTTATCTTGATGAAATCCCAATAGTTCATTTTTGCCCTGGCTTCCCGTGCCTTTGGTGATGTTTCTAGGAAGAAGTTGCTGCGGCTGAGGTCGAAGAGGTTGCTACCTGTGTTCTCCTTTAGGATTTGGATGGACTCCTGTCTCACGTTTAGGTCTTTCAACCATTTGGAGTCTATTTTTGTGTGTGGTGTAAGGAAATGGTCCAGTTTCATTCTTCTGCATGTGGCTGTCCAATTCTCCCAACACCATTTGTTGAAGAGACTGTCTTTTTTCCATTGGACCTTCTTTCCTGCTTTGTCAAAGATAAGTTGACCATAGAGCTGAGGGTCCATTTCTGGGCTCTCGATTCTGTTCCATTGATCTATGTGTCTGTTTTTGTGCCAGTACCATACTGTCTTGATGATGACAGCTTTGTAATAGAGCTGGAAGTCCGGAATTGTGATGCCGCCAGCTTTGCTTTTCTTTTTCCATATTCCTCTGGCTATTCGGGGTCCCTTCTGGTTCCATACAAATTTTAGGATTATTTGTTCCATTTCTTTGAAAAAAGTGGATGGTATTTTGATGGGGATTGCATTGAATGTGTAGATTACTCTAGGTAGCATTGACATCTTCACAATGTTGGTTCTCCCAATCCATGAGCATGGAACGTTTTTCCATTCCTTTGTGTCTTCTTCAATTTCTTTCCTGAGTATTTTATAGTTTTCTGAGTACAGATTCTTTGCCTCTTTGGTTCAATTTATTCCTAGGTATCTTATGGTTTTGGGTGCAATTGTAAATGGGATCGACTCCTTGATTTGTCTCTCTTCTGTCTTGTTGTTGGTGTATAGGAATGCCACTGATTTCTGTGTGTTGATTTTATAGCCTGCTACTTGACTGAATTTCTGTATGAGTTCTAGCAGTTTTGGGGTGGAGTCTTTTGGGTTTTCCACATACAGTATCATATCATCTGCAAACAGTGAGAGTTTGACTTCCTCTTTGCCGATTTGGATGCCTTTGATTTCTTTTTGTTGTCTGATTGCTGTGGCTAGGACATCCAATACTATGTTGAATAGCAGTGGTGAGAGTGGACATCCCTGCCGCGTTCCTGACCTTAGGGGAAAAGCTCTCAGCTTTTCCCCATTGAGAATGATATTCACTGTACGTTTTTCGTAGATGGCTTTTATGATATTGAGGTATGTACCCTCTATCCCTATACTCTGAAGAGTTTTGATCAAGAAAGGATGCTGTACTTTGTCAAATGCTTTTTCTGCATCTATTGAGAGGATCATATGATTCTTGTTCTTTCTTTTGTTAATGTATTGTATCACGTTGATTGATTTGCGGATGTTGAACCAGCCTTGCAGCCCAGGGATAAATCCCACTTGGTCGTGGTGAATAATCCTTTTAATGTACTGTTGGATCCTATTGGCTAGTATTTTGGTGAGAATTTTTGCATCCATGTTCATCAAGGATATTGGTCTGTAATTCTCCTTTTTGATGGGGTCTTTGTCTGGTTTTGGGATCAAGGTAATGGTGACCTCATAAAATGAGTTTGGAAGTTTTCCTTCCATTTCTATTTTTTGGAACAGTTTCAGGAGAATAGGTATTAATTCTTCTTGAAATGTCTGATAGAATTCCCCTGGGAAGCCATCTGGCCCTGGGCTTTTGTTTCTTGGGAGATTTTTGGTGACTGCTTCAATTTCCTTAGTGGTTATAGGTCTGTTCAGGTTTTCTATTTCTTCCTGGTTCAGTTTTGGTAGTTGATACATCTCTAGGAATGCACCCATTTCTTCCAGGTTATCTAATTTGCTGGCATAGATTTGCTCATAATATGTTCTTATAATTGTTTGTATTTCTTTGGTGTTGGTTGTGATCTCTCCTCTTTCATTCATGATTTTGTTGATTTGGGTCATTTCTCTTTTCTTTTGGATCAGTCTGGCCAGGGGTTTATCAATCTTGTTAATTCTTTCAAAGAACCAGCTCCTAGTTTCGTTGATCTGTTCTACTGTTCTTTGGGTTTCTAGTTCATTGATTTCTGCTCTGATCTTTATTATTTCTCTTCTCCTGCTGGGTTTAGGCTTTAGTTGCTGTTCTTTCTCCAGCTCCTTTAGGTGTAGGGTTAGGTTGTGTATTTGAGACCTTTCTTGTTTCTTGAGAAAGGCTTGGATTGCTATATACTTTCCTCTCAGGACTGCCTTTGCTGTATCCCAAAGATTTTGAACAGTTGTGTTTTCATTTTCATTGGTTTCCATGAATTTTTTTAATTCTTCTTTAATTTCCTGGTTGACCCATTCATTCTTTAGTAGGATGCTGTTTAGCCTCCATGTATTTGAGTTCTTTCCGACTTTCCTCTTGTGATTGAGTTCTAGTTTCAAAGCACTGTGGTCTGAAAATATGCAGGGAATGATCCCAATCTTTTGGTACCGGTTGAGACCTGATTTGTGAACTAGGATGTGATCAATTCTGGAGAATGTTCCATGGGCACTAGAGAAGAATGTGTATTCCGTTGCTTTGGGATGGAATGTTCTGAATATGTCTGTGAAGTCCATTTGGTCCAGTGTGTCATTTAAAGTCTTTATTTCCTTGTTGATCTTTTGCTTAGATTATCTGTCCATTTCAGTCAGGGGCGTGTTAAAGTCCCCCACCATTATTGTATTGTTGTCAATGTGTTTCTTTGCTTTTGTTATTAATTGCCTTATATAATTGGCTGCTCCCATGTTCGCGGCATAGATATTTACAATTGTTAGATCTTCTTGTTGGATGGACCCTTTAAGTAGGATATAGTGTCCTTCCTCATCTCTTATTACAGTCTTTGTTTTAAAATCTAGTTTGTCTGATATAAGGATTGCCACCCCAGCTTTCTTTTGCTGTCCTTTAGCATGGTAAATGGTTTTCCACCCCCTCACTTTCAATCTGGGGGTGTCTTTGGGTCTAAAATGAGTCTCTTGCAGACAGCATATTAATGGATCTTGTTTTTTATTCCAATCTGATAGCCTGTGTCTTTTGATTGGGGCATTTAGCCCATTTACATTCAGGGTAACTATTGAAAGGTAGGAATTTAGTGCCATTGTATTGCCTGTAAGGTGACTGTTACTGTATGTTGTCTGTGTTCCTTTCTGATCTTTGCTGCTTTTAGGCTCTCTCTTTGCTTAGAGGACCCCTTTCAATGTTTCTTGGAGGGCTGGTTTCGTGTTTGCAAATTCCTTTAGTTTTTGTTTGTTCTGGAAGCTTTTTATCTCTCCTTCTATTTTCAGTGACAGCCTAGCTGGATATAGTATTCTTGCCTGCACATTTTTCTCGTTTAGTGCTCTGAAGATATCTTGCCAGTCCTTTCTGGCCTGCCAAGTCTCTGTGGATAGGTCTGTTGCCAATCTAATATTTTTACCATTGTAGGTTACATATCTCTTCTCCCGAGCTGCTTTCAGGATTTTCTCTTTGTCTCTGTGACTCATAAGTTTTACTATTAGATGTCGGGGTGTTGACCTATTATTATTGATTTTGAGAGGGGTTCTCTGTGCCTCCTGGATTTTGATGCCTGTTTCCTTCCTCATATTAGGGAAGTTCTCTGCCATTATTTGCTCCAATATACCTTCTGCCCCTCTCTCTCTTTCTTCTTCTTCTGGGATCCCAATTATTCTAATGTTGTTTCGTCTTATCGTATCACTTATTTCTCGAATTCTGCCCTCGTGATCCTGTAGTTGTTTCTCCCTCTTTTTCTCAGCCTCTTTATTTTCCATCATTTGGTCTTCTATATCGCTGATTCTCTCTTCTGCCTCATTTATCCTCGCAGTTAGTGCCCCCATTTTTTATTGCATCTCATCAATAGCCTTTTTGATTTCGACTTGGTTAGATTTTAGTTCTTTTATTTCTCCAGAAAGGGTTTCTCTAATAACTTCCACGCTTTTTTCAAGCCCAGCTAGTATCTTTAAAATCATGATTCTGAACTCTAGGTCCGACATCGTACTAATGTCCGTATCGAGTAGGTCCCTGGCTGACGGTACTACCTCTTGTTCTTTTTGCTGAGGTGATTTTTTTCATCTTGTCATTTTGTCCAGAGGAGAATAGATGAATGAGAGAACAAAATGCTAACAGGTTTACAACGTCCCCAGCAAATATACTGTATAAAAATCAGAAAAGACCTGAAACCAGGGGAAAAGAAAGGGAAAGAAAGAAAAAGAAAGAGAAAAAAAAAAGAAAAAAAAGATAAAAACAAAAACAGAACAATACAAAAAAAAGCAGAATGTGATCAAATATGATCAGGCTAGTGCATAGATCAGTGCCACACATTAGATTTTGGGCATATTTTGGTCTGTTAGAAAAAAGTGCCTCCTAAAATTTTAAAGGAAGAAAGACATATATGTACAAAATAAGGGTTGATACAATGAAGGGATAGAAGATGACTGTAAAGATGAAAATTATAAAAGATTTTATAAAAGGACTTGATAAGATAAGAAGTTGTTTGAAAAAAGAAAGAAGATTTAAAAAAAAAAAAAAAGGGAGAGAATGTGATCAGGCAGGAGACTAGAACAGAGCCATACACTAGTGATTTAGGGTATATTTTGATCTGTTAGAAGAAACTGTATCTCAAAATTTTCAAGAGAGAACAACTTATATATATATGCCAAAAATAAGGGTAACTACTATGAAGGGATAAAATATGACTCTAAAAATGAAAAATAAAAAATGTTTTTTTTTAAAGAGATTGATAAGATGTTGGTTGAAAAAGGGAAAAAGAAAAAAAAACAGTTAACAAAAATTAACTTTGATGAACTAATGAATCATGGTAAAAAAAAGCCATGAATTCTATGTGCAGTATTCCCCTAGCGCTGGAGTTCTCCTGTTCTCCTTGATCAGTAAACTTGGTCTTGGCTTGCTGGATGTTCGGGCTGATCTGCGGGAGGGGCCTGTTGCTGTGGTTTCCAAATGTCTTTGCCAGAGGCTGAATTGCCCCGCCCTTGTCGGTCCGGGCTAAGCAAGCTGCTTGGGTTTGATCTCAGGAGCTTTTGTTCCCTGCAAGCTCTCCATACAGCCTTGGAGGACCAGGGCAAAAATGGTGGCCTCCCAATCTCCACCCGGAGGAGCTGAGAACTCGGGGCCCCGCTCCTCAGTGCGCCCCCAGAGGAAAGCAGTCACTCCCTTGTCCCCGGTCTCCGGCCGCTCTCCATGCTCACCCGGCCTGTGACCGAGCATTGCTATCTCTGGCACCCGACCCCGTGTGGAGTCTCCAAACCCAGTAGATCCCTGCAGTGCATTCCCGCGCCGCTCCTCCCCGGGAAGGAAGGGGGTCTCCCCGGATCTGCCGCCTGTTGGGTCCCTGCTGGAGGAGCAGTGTTCTGACTGGGCCGCGGATCACAGTTTATGGCAACCCCAAGCTGAGAGCCCGCACCTCGGCTCCGTCTCTGCAGCCGGCTTCCCCGCTCCGATACCTGGGAGCTCTGGCGCACTCAGGCTCCCCTGGTCTTTCTGTGACCCCAAGGGTCCTGAGACCACACTGTCCCAGGAGGATTCCACCCCCTGCTTAGCCACTGCAGCGACGTCCCTCAGCGGAGCCCACTTCTAACAGTTCCGATTTTGTGCTCCGCGGCTCTAGCACTTGCCAGAAGCGGCCGGCGGAGGCCCCTCCCCCGCCATCTATCCACCCGAATATCGCCTCGGATTCACTTCTCCGCACGTCCTACCTTCCAGTCAGTGGTCGCTTCTCTGTTCAGAGAGTTGTTGCTACTCTCCTCTTTGATCTCCTGTTGAGTTCGTAGGTGTTCAGAATGGTTTGATCCCTATTCAGCTGAATTCCTGAGACCAGACGAAATCTAGGTCTCCTACTCCTCCGCCATCTTGCTCCGCCCCCCCCCCCCCCCCCCGATAATTATAGCTTTAAAATAAGTCTTGAAGTCAGGGAGGGTCAGTCTTCCAACTTTGTTCTTCTATTTCGATATTGTGTTGGCTATAATGGGTCTTTTGCCTTTCCATATAAATTTTAGAATAAGCTTGTAGATATCCACAAAATAATTTCCTGGGATTTTCACTGGGATTTCACTGAATCTATAGATGAAATTGGGAAGAACTAACATCTGATCATATTGAGTCTGTTGATGAGTATGTTCCTCTTCATGACATGAAATATCTTTCCATTTATTTAGTTGCTCGTGATTTTGTTTATCAGACTGTTGATGTTTTCCTAATAGACCATGTACACATGCTGCTAGATTTTTACCTAAGTTTTTCATTTTGGGGGGTGCTAACATAAATGGTATTGTGTTTTTAATTTCAAGTTCCTCTTGTCCATTGCTGGTTTATAAGAAAGTGATTGACTTTTATATGTTAACCTTGAATCCTACAACCTAATGTAATTGCTTATTGGTTCCAGCAGGGTTTCTGTTGATTCTAACATATTTTATACACAGATGATTATGTAGTCTGCAAACAAAAACAGTTTTATTTCTTTCTCCCCAATCTGTATACCTTTTATTTCCTTCTCCTCTTATTGCATTAGTTAGAACTTCCAGTATAATGATGAAAAGGAGTGGTGTAGTGGGACATCCTTGCATTGTACCTAGTCTTAGAAGGAAAGCTTTGAGTTTTCCACCATTAAGTATGATACCTGTAGCCTTTTTGAGACATTCTTTATCAAGTTGAGGAAATTCCTCACTATTTCTAGTTTACTAGGAGTTTTTAATTACGAATAGGTGTTGGATTTTGTGGAATGTTTTTTCCACATCTACTGATATAATCATGTGATTTCTTTTTCAGCCTGTTAATGTAATGGATTGTATTAATTGATTTTCGAATGTTGAACCAGTCTTATATACCTGAGCTAAATCCCATTTGGTTATGGTATATAATCCTTTTTATACCTTGTTGGTTTTGATTTGCTAATATTTTATTGAGAATTTTGCATCTATGTTTATAAGAGATATTAGTCCATCGTTTTCTTTTATTATAATGTCTTTGATTTTGGTGTTAGGGTAATGATGGTTTCTTTGAATTAATTAGAAAACATTCTGTCTGCTTTGTCCTCTGAAAGAGATTGTAGAGAATCAGTATAATATCTTTCTTAAATGTGTGATAAAATTCACCATGAACTCATCTGAGCTTGCTGCTTTCTATTTTGGACATTTCTGTTATGAATTATTGATTCAAATATTAAAATAAATATAGCTCCATTCAGATTGTCTATTTCTTCTTGTGTGTGTTTTGACAGTTATATCTTTCCAGGAATTGGTCCATGTCATCTGGGTTATCAAATTTGTGAGCATTGGTAAATTTGTGGTCATGTTTTGGGGTTTTCATGTGGGCTCAAATTACTTTCTTTCATATGTCCTTCTGAGTACAGTTGTGCTTTCAGCCTTAAAAACTGTAGTGTTCTAAAATGGATCTACTGGCAATACATTCTCTCAAATTTTGTTTACCTGGGAATGTCTTTATCTTGCTTTTCCTTTTAAGGATTGTTTTTCTGGATATAAAATTCTTAGTTGACAGCACTTTGAATGTCATTAACTGCCTCCTGGCCTCCATTGCTTCTGGTAGGTAGTAAGATCTTAATCTTATTGGGGGGGTCTCTTATGCATGGCAAGATGTTTTTTCTTGCTGTTTTGAAGATTTTTGTCTTTTTGTTTCAGTATTTTTGCTAGTAAGCAGTGGTATTTGGATCTCTTTGCATTTAATCTACGTAGATTTTGTTGAGCTTCTTGAATGTGTAGATTAATACCTTTCATCAAATTTGAGATGTGTTCTGCCGTTGTTTTTTTAAATACATTTTGAACATTTTTTTCTGCAACATTCTCCTCTATTCCTGCTGATGTCATTACAAATATCTTGTTGCACTTTATAGTATCATACATTTCTTTGAGTCTCTGTTAAATTTTCTTCTTTTTCTCTCAATGTTTCAGATTGCATGTGGTCTATTAATCTATCTTCAAGTTTACTGATTCTAAGTCTTTGTCAAGTCCAACATCTGAATCCTTTTCTACATCAAAGGCAATTTTGTTGCCTGCTTTTTTTTTTTAATGTACAATCACACTTACTTATTTGTTTGCATGTCTTATAATTATTTGTTGAAAACTGGACATTTTGGAAAATTTAGCATCTCTAGATAATCATCCTCTTTTACAGGGCTTTCTGTTGTTGTTTGCTTGTTTATTTTCTTAGTGACCTGGCTGGACTATTTTACTGAAGTATATTTCTCCAGAGTGTGAAGCTTCTCCACAGAGGGCACTGCCTTGGGCATGTGCACAGTCACCTTGGGATGACAGTGGTTTTAGCAGGGCTCCCTTTGTCTCTTTCCATTATGAGCTTTCTGCCTCTGTTGGTATTGCATTCAGCTTTAAACTGCCCTAATTGCTAGTTAATTGTTCTGTTGTTTTTGACAATACCCAAGGGCATAAATTGCTTCACTGTCTTATTCAATTAAATTTGGGACCCTGAGTAGGGACAGTTTTTGAAATCAATCTTTGAAGTTATTTCTAACTTGGGGAGATCTCCTCTTAGTTTTTCTTCCCCTGGTTCTCTCTGGTAAACTATCTGGAACATGATTTATCTTATTGCTCTCATGAAGTTACCAACCTTTTCTTGATAGCTTGACACCAAAATCTCCACTGTTTTCAAAGGCTTGAATTCCCCTATATAGTACTCTGTTTCAAATAACATTTGCTCCTTTGAGAAGAGTTTCAGAATTCTCTGTTTTCCTGACCTGACTCTCCTCTTGAGCAAAATCTTTAAGCCACTGATTTGGAAGTGGGACAAGTAACAGTGGCCTGCTTCTCTCAGAGAGATATTCTGCTTTACACTCAGGGTGCTGGATGCAGACAATAATCTCTGGGTCTTCTGACTTTTCTCTCCTGCAAAGGATCTTTTCCTTATGAGCAAGATGAAGTATGGATAGACAGGGCCCCAGTGTTCTCAGGTGAATTTACCTCTACTCTATCAGTGGGGCTGGGTGAAGAAAGGGAGTTACTGACCTCTCAACTATACTTACCTGGAATGTAACTTCCATAACATGAAGCTGTGGGAAATGAGAAATGACTGTTACCTGTCCATCCTGGGAAGTACTGTAGCCCTTGACTGGGAGTTGGATAGAGAGCTCCATCTTCTTGGCCACATCCACATAGGTGGGGCTTCTATCATGCTGAGCCGGGCTGGAGGAAGCAGAGTGAACATGTCATGGCTCAAGTGCCTTAAAATCTCACTGTTTATTTTTTAAAGATTTTATTTACTTATTTATTTGAGAGAGAGAGAGAGAGAGAGAGAGAGAGAATGAGCAAGCAGAAGGGGTAAGAGCAGAGGGAGAGAGACAAGCAGACTCCACTCTGAGTGTGGAGCTCCAAGTGGGGCTCTATCCCAGGACCCTGATATCATGACCTGAGCAGAAATCAAGAGTTGGATGCTTAACCAACTAGGCCACCCAGGCGCCCTAAAATCTCACTGTTTTTACCAAGATTTAGTAGGTTTTCTTGAATAAATGATTCTTCATTTGCTGCATAACCTTACAATTTCCAGAGACTTTAAATGGTTGTTTTTTAAATACCTTTAAGCAATTACAATTTTTTTCCCTGGAAAGTGGATCCTCAAATATCCTCAGAACATTATTGTTCACATTGTATTTTTGGTTGCGTGTGTGTGTGTGTGTGTGTGTGTGTGTGTTGTGGAGTGCATTGCTGGACTCTTATTTTTAGGATTTTTTTTTACATATGACAAATTATACTGATAGTGATTTAAAGTACTGATATAAAGTTTCCTTTTTAAAAGTAAATTAATTTGGGACGCCTGGGTGGCTCAGTCAGTTAAGCGTCTGCCTTCGGCTCAGGTCATGATCCCAGGGTCCTGGGATCAAGTCCCACATTGGGCTCTCTGCTTGACGGGGAGCCTTCTTCTGCCTCTCCCTCTGCCTGCCACTCCCCCTGCTTGTGCTCACACGCTCTCTCTCTGTCAAATAAATAAATAAATAAATAAATAAATAAATCTTTTTTAAAAAAGTAAATTAATTTAAGCTATATGTTTCTACAGTAGAAAGACTTAATAGTAATGAAAATCATAACCCTTACCAAAGTAGGGAATATCAACACACCATGTTAAATTGGGGAAATAAGAAATAAAGAAAGTAAATGAATGATTCCTAAAAGGATATATTTTTTTCATCTCTGACTCAAAACATGGACAAACAAACAGCAGCCACAACACTTTTGCCTACCCCAATATTCATGTTCATTTTTAGCACTCAGAGTTGGTCTCCAAAATTCTCCACTTAAAACATTTCCAAGAAAAATAGTTTGAGTCAAGAAATAATCAGTATAACTCTAAAAAAGACTATTATTGACAGAAGGCAAGGACATTTTTAAGACTGTCAAGGGCAGTAATAAAAAATAAAGAAGCTGGCTCAAAGGAACTCTACTAGGAAGGTTATAATCATTTGAATATTAAAGCAGATGAAAGTTACGGTTAATTACAAAAGTTTTGAAAGGTTAGAAAGTTTTCACACAAAAGAAGGCTAAAATAGAAAAATTTTAATTTTACTAGTTTAATTAATGAACAAATGTTATTGTATGTGGATATTTTATATATTCTTTTAAGTATATATTTGCAAAGCATACATATTTGCTTGCTTTTATCTGTGTAGACAGATTTTGGTAAATACAGAATACTTGGAGTAGCTCAGAGTTCTAGACAAATTGGGAACCATACCAAGGACTCATTGAGAACTTATCCATAAAATTGATCATACACATCCCAGTAGCTTATCAGTTAAGAAAAGTGTCTGGTGATTAATAACCAAATTACCATTTACTGCCAAAGTTTAGTTTGTTGCAAGATAATACTCCCTATGCCCCTTGAAAGAAGGCTAAGTATGCAGTTGATTCTGTTTCTCCTAGGACATATACCTCTAATTGACACTTCTGATTTTAAAAACATGCTTGTAAGGCCTATATTTTAAAATAATGATACCAAAATTGGTAAATGTGTTATGATGGTAAATAATGGCAATAAATATAATATAGTAGTGAGACATCTAGATAATGCCAGGTGAACATGACTCTAGAAGACCATTATTCTAGGAAAAGGTCCTAATTGGCAAAATACTTAAAACTAATTGAAAGGCATGGACCCCAAAAGCTTTATCAATATATCTAGTGAAGTTAAGACATGGAAAGGAAGCTCAATCTAGTGTTATGTTGCTCATTTGAGATACATTTGGAAAAAGCAACTACATGTTGCACCTGGCCAAGAATCCATTAACTTATAACCCAGGTCCTATATCCTTGGCTGGTCTGAGATGCTATCATTTATCTTTTTTGTTTGATAAAATAAAAGAACTTTGAGAAAATATCTGAGTAAGTTTTAGAACAGCCTTAGGATGGTATCATCTGAGTATAAGTACAGGTAAGTATAAAAACAAGTTTAATGACAGTGTATGACAAAATGAACCAAATCCATGGTATCTACAGCTTAAAACAGGCTTTAGAGTGAGCATAGTGCTCTTTCCAGATAATATAGATTGTAACTATATTTGTATTATACTGCTATTTAAGGTATTTGAAACATTTAAAAGAAGCAGCTATACTAAATTTATAAATGTGTCTTAAGTTGTTTAAGAAAACTTTATTAATAATATATAACCCTCCATGTCTAAATAAACTTAACATTTATTAAATATTCATGTAATAAATTGAGCATTTAATAAAGTATAATTGGCAAGTGATTTTCTTTATGCAAAATGAAACCCTTGGACATGAATCTAACCAACAAGAAAACATAAGTGGATTAAGAATATTAGATAAATAATGATAAAGATGGTACATGGCAGATGTTTAAAGCAAAAATAGTGAAGGAGACATAGAGATAACTGATATTTGGGAAAACCTGTTCTAAGTGTTAAAAAATACACCTATTGGTGTTATAGAGATCTGGGTTTGAGTCCCCAGCCCCTCATTTATTAGTGTGTGATTTGAAAGACAGTTACCTAAACTTTCAATCCCTTCTTGTGCTCATCTGAAAATGTAGGAAAACAAAACCTCCCTTGCAAGGCTCAGGACAACATGTTTTGTGTAGTATGGGATACATGGTGACATTTTCACTAAATGATCAGTGTTATTTTTACCAACCTTTGGAAATGAACATATCGTTGGGAAAGACAGTCTAACAAATAAAGCCTATCCATACTTATCCTCATTCTACCATACCTTTCTCTCTTTTTTTCCCCACAGTCAAGCCCCTTCAAATGTTCATGTATATAGTTTCTCCCACTTCCTCTACCTTCATTCACTTCTCTGCCTACTGCAATCTAATTTCTATTCTTACCATTTTACTGAACTATCTCTTATACTTTTGGGGCTTTATTAAAAATCATTTGTACCATTTCACAAAATTGACACATCCTTCTTTAACCTAGTACATTTCCTTTCAACTTCACCTTGCTAAAATCCTCTGCTACTTTTCTTTTTCCTCTCCACTTCTCAGTTCTCTGACTAAGGCATCTATGTCTGCCAGTCCTACAGAAGGGGACTCATCAGGGTTCTAGCTTCTGACTTTTTTCTCATTCAGTCCAGTGTTATTAGGGAATCTCATCCAAAGCAATACCATGATCATAAAAATCTCTATTCATGGCCTAAACCTCTCCCAAGTTCCAACACTACATAGCCAAAAATTAAATAATACAATGCATAAGTGTCTCTAACTTGAAAAATTAAAATTCAAATGCATTATCTTGTCTATTTTCCTTACCTTAGTGGGAGATAACACAATTCATCTCATTCAAGAGTAAAACCAGATTTTTTTTCTCCTTTTTCCTTCATACTATAAGTGCCCACTCTGTGTCAACCACAGGGTTAACTGCTTAGATTGCACTAGTGTGTAGTGTGTGCGTGTGTGTGTGTGTGTGTGTGTGTGTGTGAGAGAGAGAGAGAGAGAGAGAGAGAGAGACAGAGACAGACAGAGATAGAGAGAGATAACATTTCTGTCCTCATGGAGTTTATAATCCCTGTGGAGGAAACATATAATAATAAAGAAAGTCCCAAAACATGTGCACATGAAAATATTTAATATTGGTTGACTTAGGAAAGTCAAGGAAGTTTGAAGGAAGTACTGATTGAATTGGGGCTACAAGATGTGTAGAAGTTAGCTAGGCAAAATGAATGGCATTCCAAGCAGAGGGAACAGCATGTGCAAAGGCTCTAGGGAGTGAAGGATCATGGTGGGTTTCAGAAACTGAGAGAAGGTCATTCCAAACAGAGGGAACAGCATGTGCAAAGGCTCTAGGGAGTGAAGGATCATGGTGCAGTTCAGAAACTGAAAGAAGGTCAATTATAGCAAGACTGGATAGAGTACCATATGAGATCAAATGGCATGCAGAAGCTAAGAGTTCAATCTTTACCTAAAGGTTAATTTTAAGCATTATGAGTAGAGCTTTAGGTATTTTCGTTTTTTTTTTTTTTCTTGTTGTATTTATTGAATTGGACTAGGTTTCAGACACTTCTCTAGGTTCTTGGGATAAGTCAGAGAATAAAATAGACAAATTATGACTGAGCCCCCGTAGCTTATATTCTTATAAGAGGAAGCAGACAATACAAAATAATGCAATAAATAAGTAAATCATACAGTGTTTTGGGAAGTAAAAGCTATGGAAATAGAAGTAAAGCAACTTAAGGGGGGTTGAGACTGTCAAAGTGTGGAGGATGCTATTTTATTTTTATTTATTTATTTATTTATTTATTTTAAGATTTTATTTATTTATTTGAGAGAGAGAGAATGAGAGACAGAGAGCACAAGAGGGAAGAGGGTCAGAGGGAGAAGCAGACTCCCCGCCGAGCAGGGAGCCCGATATGGGACTCGATCCCGGGACTCCAGGATCATGGTCTGAGCCGAAGGCAGTCACTTAACCAACTGAGCCACCCAGGTGCCCTGAGGATGCTATTTTAATTAGGGTGTTTGCTGTAGTCTTCATTGAGAAAGTATCACTTGAACAAACACTTGAAGGAGGTGAATTAGTTAGTCATGTGAATATCTGGGAGTGGAGTATTCAGATAGAGAGAATAGTAAGGCCAACGACCCTGGAGCAGAAGCCTGCTTGGCATACTCATATCCAAGGAATAGCAAAGAGACCATATGACTGGAGTGGAGTGAATGAGTAGGGAAAAATAGGAATCATATCTAAAATTAATGAGTGTGTGTGCATATTATATAGGGCTTTGTGGATCATTGTAAGGACTTTAGTTTTAATCATAAGAACCCTTGTTGAGCCTGCAGTTCCTTTTAATTGTCCAATGCAAATGTCAAATGTCATTTGGAACTTTGAAGGAAGGTCATAGATACATATAAGTTTTTGATTCATCTCTAAGTAGCAGTTAAAACCAAGGATATGGAAGAGATGATCTAGACCAGAGACTGGTAAATTCCATGGGACAAATCCATCCTTTTGGCTGATTTTGTAAATAACAGTTTTATTGGAACACAGCCACATCTATTAATTTACGTATTGTCTATGGCTGCTTTCACTTTACAATAACAACGTTGAGTAGTTACAACAGAGTATATGGTCCACAACTTTTGAAATATTAACTCTCTGGCTTTTTACAGAAGAAGTTTGCTGATCCTTTGTCTAGAGACACAAAGCACCTTGAGAGAATTAGGAGTATGCCTGAGTCTTGGGCAACTCCAACATTGACTGTCTTGGAAGAGTAGATTGAGTATACACAGGAGAGAGAAATCAAGCAACTACAGTGAAAATCTAGCACAGACTTCATAGGAGTTCAAGAAGAGGGTGTTTCAGATATTAAAGTTATGATCAATTAAGATGACTGAAAGCTACTCTGCAGATTGACAATTTGAAGATCACCAGTTGCCCTAGTAAAAGCTGTTTCAGTGGAGGGTTGGATGTTACAGTCAGAGTCAAATGGAAGTGGCTTGAGGATTGAATGATACATGAAGAAATGTTACAGGGAATGTAGACATCTCTTTGATATGTTAGTGAAGAGGAAAATAAAGATAGCAATGTAGCTGGATGTAATTGTTGGGGGTCAAGAGAGGGTTTTGCTTTTTGTTGCTTTGTTTCTGATTTCCTTAGACTAAAAATTTAACTTTATTAAAAGTTTGTGGAAGAGTTTAACTAAAGAGGAGAGAGATGTTAACTGTTACAGAAAGAATGGTTAAAATAGCATTAAATTCTTCAGAAAGTCAGAAGAAATGGAATGGAAAGCACATTTTGCAGAACAAGCCCTTTGTTGTAACAGAAGAGGAAGAGGGGGAGAGTGTAAATGATGGAAGATTTTTGTGTCTGGAAAGGGGAACATGACAGAGTTTCTGTCTGATAACTTTTCTCTTTAAAGCAGGAGTAGGAGATATTTGAAGAGCGTAAGAAGTTGAATAGAGAAACAGTAGACTTGCCAGTTAACATAGTAAACTCATTATGGTTTAAAGACCGTGGAGTTGTAGTGGAACCAGGCTATCTTCTTGGGTGTTTTGTTTTGGTTTGGTTTTGTTTTAATTCTGTGCTCAGCAACTCAGGTACAGGCATGGAAGACATATTTGTTTGGGTTCATTCAGTACTGGGGGCTTGAAAGGGGGATGAGACAAAACATTGAGGAAAACTGAGGTTATGTTTTATAGACAGTTATTTAAAAGATGGACTCTGGATTCTAAAGATTAGAAGAGAAGAGTGAGTGGAGTGCCTGGAAGGTTAAAGCAAGAATAATTGGATAAACAAGGTGGAAGAAAAAAGTTTTGTTCAGAAGATGGGATGATAGGCAGGGATTTTGGAATGTGGAGCAATCTACCATACAAGCAAGTTCAAGGGATAAACTTGAACGGGTTAGAGAGGGTCATTTGAAGATGAAGAACCTAAGGAAGTGAACCAAAGTTGTTCCATGAAACTTCCTTGTAAAATTTGAGGTAATGGGAGTTGATGCTCGAACTTTGAGGGTTTAGGTTGGCTACAAAGAACATGGGGAAGAATATTTAGTGACTGAAAATTCATGGGGCAGACTGTTCAAAAACTGAAGAAGGATAAACTGGAAGACAACAGATAACAGTATTTAGAGAATGGTGTAGTCAGAGGGCAGAAACCTCAAAGGAGACAGTTTTAACAGGAAGAATAATAAGAAGCCACAAGGAATCAGAAGGACAGTGCCAGCACTTCTTTCTCTGGAGTTAAAACAGATGTGAGAAAATAATTATCTAGCATTCAAGATAAGTATAAAAAAGTGCATAAATAAGGACAAAATGAACTAAACCATGGTACCTGTAATTTTTTTTTATTTTGTTTATTTATTTGAAAGAGTGAGAAAGTGAGAGAAAGAGCATGAATGGGGGAAGGAGCAGAGGGAGAGGAAGAAGCAGGCTCCCCGTGGAGCAGGGAGCCCGATGATGCGGGACTCGATCCCGGGACTCCGGGATCATGACCTGAGCCGAAGGCAGACGCCTAAGCAACTGAGCCATCCAAGCGCCCCAGTACCTATAATTTAGAACAGATTTTTGAGTGAGCATTGTATATATATATATATATATATATACACACACATACCCCATATATACCACAAATACAGCAGGATTGACAGTTCCAGAGAGTACTGAAGAATGATTTTGCATGGCAGACTGAGAAATGAGTAGGGGATTACACAGAATTTTTGATGATGGTGCAGTGGAGGATAGACAGACAGAAGGGCATACAGCAGGCATGGCAGATTTGGACTAGTGGTCACTTTGAAATAGCTGGGCATCAGGCCTACATCCAATGAATCACATCCTATATCAAAACAATACCAAGATTTAGAAATTCTAGGGAAAAAACCTTTCTCCAACCTGTATCATAATTTTTATCCTTGATTTTGCCTTTACCATCTTAATTTAGAACATCACATCTTTCACTTTTAGATTTTACCATATTTTCCTAACAGCTCCATGTCCCCACTCTTGGTCCCATTTAAACCAATCTTGGCAAAGCTTCCTGAGTGATCTTCCTATAATGCAGCTTGAATACCCCCATCAGTGGCTCCCCAAAGTCAGGTTGTTTCATAGGGTTCTGCTTATCCCCTAAATCTCTTCTTGCCTTGGAACACTATGCTCCCTTCATATGGAACCATGTTTTCTAGAACTTTCCATGGTATTTGACACGTCCAAGCTTGCCCATGTATGTTCTCTGCCTGGAGCTTCCCTTCCACCTCTTGTGTCAGGCATTTTGTCTCCCACAGACAAGGTTTTAACTCAAGGCTTTCCCTGGATTTAGTTTTCCAGGAAGTTTTAATCTATCTCTCCTTTGTATCTTGTATACATGTCTATTCAAATTGCTTTGACAAATGTTTGTTGATTTTATGTCTTTCCTTAACAGTTTTCTCTACTAGACAATGAACTCCTTGAACGATGATGTCTGCCACCTTAAAGATGCTTAATAAAGGCTTGCCAAATTGAAGTGGACTTCACACACCTGCTCTTGCCACAAGCACATCGCTCTCAAGTAAGTCTTCTCTCTTTGGGCTCCAGTCTTGAAATACAAACTGACCTCTCAGAATTTTTCCTCTAATGCCCTTGTTGGAAAATGTTAATAACTGGTCAGTGACAGGCATGATTAAGCCTTCTCTTCTCCCTTATTTAGACTGGTGTCACTGCATTGGCTCTGAGCGATCCATAAAGAACATTAGTGCTGCATCCACAGTGACAGGACAAACCATTCCCTAGAAATTGATAAGGGCCTTTTTTTCTGGAAATGAATTTGGTTGTGGCAAAACAAATGGTTGTCTCGATTGCCGTCATCTCCTTTTCTTTAATAACTTTCTTTTTTTTTTTTTTTTTACCACGTCCCTGTCTCTGATTAATATAATGAATGCATTTGTCTTTGAAGGATGGGGATTAGTATTCCAACACAGAGGAAAACTAAATGACCTTTAAAAAAGCCCCTTTACATGTGTCAAGCTATCATTTGGGAGTTTTGGTTAACAATCTTGAATTCTGGGTCTTATTTCTCAAATAGGAATCAGTGATCCTGAAAAGAAATTTAAAAGCAAATTTTAATTCATTGAATGGGATAAAATATTCAAACTAATAGTATATTAAAGAAACTCTCAAGATGATTTCATGTGAGCATTATTGGGTGATATGATTACACAATAAAATAAAACTTCCCTTCTGGTTCTGGGGAGAAAATAGAACACAACTAGTTGGTATCTTAAAACTGTAAAGTAAATTATCTGGCAAATGCATAGCAGACAGGCATTTGTAAACTCCTACTATGTTTTAGAAAATGTGGATCTTTTGTTCCCTTAGATTTCATTTGCCAACAAGGAGTTAAGATAAAGAACAAACTAGCACAAATTGTTGGAGTGACAGGTTTGCCCATTTTTCCCTTGATTTAAAAATTTGTTTCTGTTTTTTTGTTTGAACAAAACTTTCTGGTCAGTAGGCCTCAGTCATCCCTTTTTCTCTAGAAAATGAGAAAACATAGATCTCAGCAGAAAAATAGGCTTAAACATATTGCTCATCTTCTAAAAACTCTGCCTTATTTAGATTCCTTTCAGACCATTGATTTGAAGAAGTATTGACTCAGGAAAAACACACACACACACACACACACACCACAGAAAACCAAGGAGAACAGCAGACAAACAACCAGTAACAACAACAAATAACCATTCTTATTCAAATCTCCCCAAATTAACCCAACGAAAATCTTCTATAAAACTTGCCAATGGAATGATTGCTTTAGAATTTCTATGTTCAGTGATAAAAGAAGTAATCATGCACGTTTTCTGGGTCACCTACCCACTCTGACAATCAGGCACTTTAATGAAAATACTGTTTCATGCCTTATAATAACACTAGTTTACATCTAGAGACTAGGAATGCTCAGAGTTCAATTTTCCAAGACATTCTCCACTACTCTTATGACTTGCTTTTTGATATACACCCAGTAGGACTTCTAACCCCCTGCTGAAGATAAGAAAGCTTATAATAAATGGAGGGATTTTTTTGCCCAGGGTCACTCATTTGAATTAGGAACAGAGGCCAGAAACATAAATATTCTGGTAAATTGTTTCATTGCACCCATAGTTATATTTATTGAAGAGATAAGTCTTGTATCTCTCTTCTAGCTAGCAAATAGAATACAATGATGCCTTATTAATCTGGGGCCATGGGGGAATAAGTACTGTATGGGGATTTTTCAGATGCTCATAATATCTGACATCTATACAATGCTTTGCCATATACACAGGGCTTTCACGACCTTTATTTAATTTTATCCTCACAACTTAAGCATGTCACAGTTGTGAGCAAGCTGAAGTTACGAAAATGAAGAGGGCACCTGGGTGGCTCAGTTGGTTGAGCGTCTGACTCTTGATTTTGGCTCAGGTCATGACCTCAGGGCCATGAGATTGAGCCCTGCATAGGCCTCCACACTGAACATGGAGTCTGCTTAAGATTCTCTCTCTGGCTCCCTCTGACCCTTCTCACCCCATCCTACTCTCCCGCTTGCGCATGCTCTCTCTCTCTGAAAAAATAAAATAAAATAAAATAAGAAGAAAAGAAAAGAAAAGCAGATAGAGGTTAAAAAGTTTGCCCATGTTACAAAATTAGTTGTTGTCAGGGTAGGATGTGAACCCTAGTACTTTAAATTACAGTAAAATGTTCTTACTTCAGGCAGTTCTTAAAGATAAATGTTATCTCTACAAGTATTAAAATAAGTTTTGTTTAAAATTCTGTCACAAAAAATTTTAAACATTTATGATGTCTTTCCTGGTATTCACAGAGAAAAAGTACTGAATATAATTTAAACTTTTTCCTCCCCCTTGAGTCAGGATGATAATTAACTTCCATTATTGTACTTTACTGTTATAAATATAGGCCTGTGCCTACAGTTTTGTGTTTCTTTCTTATTTCTCAGTAAGAGTTTGTCAGATATCACCTCTCCTGATATGTGTGCCCATCTCAAAAAGCCTTTCTTTTTCTTTTCCGTTCCATTTTCTAATGTTATGCTTCTAATATACTCTAGTCTGAGAGACTAGGTCATTAATCTTATTAAATGTGTTGGCTGTGGTAATGGGTAAAGCAATCAGTGAGGGATTAAAACTCCCAAATGTTAGTGTGCATAAACACTGCTTGGGGAGTGTATAAAATACAGATACATGGGAACTATTCTCAGATCTGGTAGATCTGAAATGGAGATCAAGAATTTTAACAAATGCCTCATGGATTTCTAAAGGAGGTTTTCTCCTGTCATTCAGTAACACCAGTGTAGGGGCAGAATACCTGTCTCATGCATGAAGCATATGATATCAATTCCGTATCTCTTAAGATGTTTACTTCAGATTCTAGGAGAGGCAACATGGTCCAGTAAATAGGATTTGGAGTCAGTCACACCTGGATTAAAAACCAGTTCTGTGACTTTCAAGTTCAGAGAACTTGGAAAAAATTCTTAACCTCCCTCACCATTACATCACGTAGGAAATACTTCCTCACCTCATGTCACAGGGTTGCTCTTTCTGATCAAAGGAGATCATGCCTGTGAAAATATCTTCATATACTATATCATTCTATACAGTTACTTAGAATTTTACAGTTTGTTGCTACCAGAACACTTACTGGTAGAGCAATCAATTATCACTTTTCTGAAGCTCAACGGCTTTCCAATTGGGGTAGCCAAAATGCTGCTAGTATCCCTGTCTGTATCAGCAACCAAGATGGAACATTCAAGACCAGGACACCCTGGCTGTTAGCACTTTAGGGCACATCACGAGGCAAGTTTGTTCAAGATCCTGCCAGAATGTGGAAGAAAAAAAAAAACCACACGCATACCACGTAAGTGAAGAGGAAGGAAGAGCCTGTTCCCAGTGAAATGGAAATTGCAAGATTTTACAGCAGCAGAATCTCCTCCAGGTTTAACACCTGCTCAGTCACCCAACCTTCCCAATTTGAATAAGTGATTAACAACTCATTAACAGATCATTAGCTAAATCAGCCCAGTGTAGTGAAGAGGACCCAGGTTCACTAATTCCCCTGGATTATCACCAAATGCAGACCCAAAAGGAAATTAAATATGTCTGATAAAAATGCTAGCAATTATGCTATTTTTATGTAAGGGTGGGGTAAAGCGGTTTGTAGAAAATGACTCTTCTCCTTTACGTCCAGGAAAGCAGGAGCTTGACCCTGTGCCTGTGGCCTTCCTGAGTATAATTCGGGAACAGTTTTACTACCTAACTCCCCTTCCCCATCTCAGATTTTTCCCAAGTGGCTGAGTGGATGCCTGATTATTGTTGGACCATTGGATATTTCAGGTTTTAAAGAATTAATTAATTAATTTCTAAAATCATGTAGTCTTTCTAAAATGTAGTTAACATACAGTGTTATATTAGTTTCAGGTGTACAATATAGTGGTTCAACACTTCCATACAACAATCCCATTGAACAATTCTATTGATGGACACTTGGGTTGTTTCCATATCTTGGCTACTGTAAATAAATCTGCAATAAACATAGGGGTGCATATATATCTTTTTGAATTAATGTTTTCATTTTCTTTCGATAAACACCCAGTGGTGGAATTATTGGATCACATGGTAGTTCTATTTTTAATTTTTTGAGGAACCTCCATACTGTTTTCCAGAGTGGCTACACCAGTTTGCATGCCCACCAACTGTGCGTGAGGATTTCTCTTTCTCCACATCCAGTTTTAAGTATCTTTTCTCAACAGCTTCTGTGCACATGTCAGATGTTGGCTTGGCTGTCCAATGACTGTTTTCTGCAATTCATATAAGAATTTAACTTTTCCCAGGGCACCTGGGTGGCTCAGTGGGTTAAGCGTCTGCCTTTGGCTCAGGTCATGATCTCAGGGTCCTGGGATCGAGTCCCGCATTGGGCTCTCTGCTCAGGGAGGAGCCTGCTTCTCCCTCTCCCACTGTCTCTTCCCTGGCTTGTGCTCTCTTGCTCTTTCTCTCTCTGTCAAATAAATAAATAAAATCTTAAAAAAAAGAATAGAGCTTTTCCCCTTGGTTATAGTCTGGTGAAGGGATGGGCACATGACACCAACTAAGCCAGTTAGATACTCCCTTCCTGGACACAATTTCTTGCACAGAGGTTCAAAAACACTGAAAACAGATGTCATTCTAGTTCATTCTGGCAGTGGCTCAAATGAGTCACATGTGGTTCCTGCCTCCACAAGTACCTTGGTTTCTGCTTGTTTCCAAACCTGGACCTCCAGCTTCTCCTTGATTCTGCGTCACCATTAGCTTTCCCATTGGCTCTCCATCCATTGGCTCATGCCAGAAAACGGGAAGTCATTTTTAATTATTTTCTCTATCACCCCCTACACTGGCCTTCAGCATATCTGATTTTTTAAATCTCCAGATTATATATAGATTCTGTTCATTTGTCTTGGTCTTCACTGCCACTTTTGCCCTCCTGCTAAATACTTTCACGTGGCAGCCACCACCCCCCACCCCACACATTCTAACATAAATTGGATGATCTCACTAGATTATTTAACCATCTTCAATGGCTTCCTATTGCACTTAAAATAAAATCCTATTTGACCTCCTGGTTGTTTCTTTTTTTTCAGCCTTCTCTCATGCCTTTCCCTCAGTGGGGCACTCCAGAGACACAGCACCATTTCGGGTTCCTTGGGCAGGCAGTCATTCTCCATCTCAGGTCTTATTAAAATGTGATGCTATTCCCTCTTCACATGAATCTTTCCTTTTTATCTTTTAGGTCTTAGTTTAATGTCACCTCCAAAGAGAATCGTACCGTGATTATCCTATGCAAGTCAATTTTGTTTCCTTTAAAGGACTCATAAACTTGTAATTACATATTTATTTCTTTTGTTTGCTTATTGATTATTTGTTTTGACTATTTTGCTCATTAGGGAGATGGGCATAAATTACAGTTTGTTTGTAATGGCCCTAGTCTATACTGGTTGTCTGAGCAAAGTATTACAAGTAACTCAAAATATCCAGGTTTAAAAGGTCACCTTAAACTTTAGATTATAAGCACCATGAGATCAAAACCAGTGTGTGGTTTTTTGTTTTGTTGTTGTTATTTTTAAAAATTTCACGAAGACATGTCAAGTCCCTAGAACAAAAGTCCCCTTGACAACCTAGCTAGCTTGTGATTAAATTATCACCGTTAAAAATCTCACAAATGGGATTTTCTAGAATATTATACTGTAGTCTCCATTCCTAATTTACTATGGTCTGCAAGATTTTTTCTCTCTCCTCTGATAAAAACCTGCTTTCTCATCCTTCCTAGGCTGTTAAAATTAGATTAAATTGATAAAAAATAGTGTCAACATTCTCCTTTGTTTCTTATTCACCATCATCTTTCTCTTCCTCTTTTTTTTTTTAAGATTTTATTTATTTACTCGACAGAGAGAGTGAGAGAGTACAAGCAGGGGGAGCAGCAGAGGGAGAGGGAGAAGCAGGCCCCCAGCTGAGCAGGGAGCCCGATGCGGGGCTTGATCCCAGACCCTGAGATCATGACCTGAGCTGAAGGCAGACGCTTAACCATCTGAGCCACCCAGGCGCCCCTCTTCCTCTTCTTTTTTGAAACTAGTGCAATCATTTATGAGACCATCAGAACTTTACCTCTCTTTGTCTTCCAAAATGTACTTATATTTCCATATTATCTCTTTAAAATTATACCCTTCTAGGTTCACACACTTGCTTCCTTACTGACTTCAGCCTTCCCACCCTATTTCCAACTATTTGGGCTTTGTAGGAAGGCAATTAAAACCACAAACAGGGCGCCTGGGTGGCCCAGTTGGTTAAGCGACTGCCTTCGGCTCAGGTCATGATCCCAGGGTCCTGGGATCGAGTCCCACATAGGGCTCCCCCTTCTCTGTGGGGATCCTGCTTCTCCCTCTGCCTCTGCCTGCCACTCCCCCTGCTTGTGCTCACTCTGTCTCTCTCTCTCTATGTCAAATAAATAAATAAATTAAAAAAAAAAAAAAACAAAAAACCACAAACAGGTTCCCTAGTACCCATATCCAGATTACCATTATTCTGGGCTGCTTGTTAGCTTTGTGACCTTGGGCAGGAAGGTCACATGTGAAGTAGACATAATATTATCATAGAGTTATTGTGAGGATGAACTGAGATAAACATTTAGTGCAGAGCCCGAACAAACTAATGTGATTGATGAATGGCAGCACCACCATCATCAACATCATCATCATTGTAATTGTTATATGAAGACTTAGAGTGCCTGGGAAAAGTAGACCCTCTATGCATGTAATTATTGTAGTCAATGACACTAGCATCCATTCTGATCACCAAGATGACATCCAAGAACTCCAACATTCACAACTCCCTGGGTCTTCATTCACATAAATGCTACCTGAGTCTCACAACAGCAACATCATCGGACTCTAAATCTCATTTTCACATGTAGTGGCTCAATTTTAATTACTTCTTTTCCTTCCTTTCTTCCTTGCTTTTATCCCTTCCTATTTATTTATCTTTCTTCTCTCCTGAAATTTACAACTATGTCAGCCTACTTTCAAAGATATCTTTTTTAAAATCCTTAGAGACTTAACTTGTTTTAAATTCTTAGCAGAAGCATAATTTAAAAAAAAAAACAGAATTAGAGACTATTTAAAGAAATCAACTTGGATATTTAAAAAACACTCATTAAGCCCTATCTAGTGTAATCCTGACCTGATAACCAGATACTAAGATGGTCCCAGGTGAACCCTGACTCCTGGAATTCACACCTCGTCTGATGTTCATCTATGAGTGTGGACTGGACCTAGTGACTCATTTTAATTGACGGAGTAACAGAAATTTGATGGAAAGTCACCTCTGTGGCTAGACAGCAAAAGATCTTGACTTCTGTCTTGCTACCCAAACCCCTTCTATTGCCTTCTTAGATTGCACACTTCGATGAAACAAACTGTCACACTGTTGAGACCAGCACCTGGCAAAGAACAGAGGGTCTTAGTCAGCCAGGGTGGAGCTAAATCCTGCAAATAATCACAAAAGTCTGGAAGTAAAACCTTCCGCAGCAAGGCCTGAGATGACTACAGCTCAGTCAACCCTTGATTGTGGCCTCTAAGACAGTCCAGTGGAAGGTCTAGTTAAGCCATGCCAATATAGTATGACATTTGAAGCTGCTAAGCTTTGGGATAATTTGTTACACAGCAATAAGATAACTAATGTACCTGGGTAGCCTTTTATATTTAGTCTTTCTCATCTCAAATTCAGGGTGTTGAACATAGGTGTTTTAAAGTCCTGCTGCCTTGGGGCATCTGGGTGGCTCAGTCAGTTAAGCTTTTGCCTTCAGCTCATTGACTTCTTCATGATTTTCTTTCTGCAGCTGTATACACATTTCAATCTTGCTCCTTCACCAGCTTTCTCAGCTGATAATCCATTCTGCAATTTTAGTGAGAAGTTGAACCTTCAGCATTCCTGGCTCCCCCCAGGTCTCTTCTTCTAACCTCGAAGTCTCTTTGTGTTTCTTTTTTTTGTTTTAATTTTTTTATTGTTATGTTAATCACCATACATTACATCATTAGTTTTTGAGGTAGTGTTCCATGATTCATTGTGCATAAAACCCAGTGATCCATGCAGAACGTGCCCTCTTTAATACCCATCACCAGGCTAACCAACCTCTCACCCCCCTCCCCTCTAGAACCCTCAGTTTGTTTTTCAGAGTCCATCGTCTCTCATGGTTCGTCTCCCCCGCCAATTTACTCCCCTTCATTATTCCCCTCCTGCTATCTTCTTCTTTTTATTTTTCTTAACACATATTGCATTTGTTTCAGAGGTACAGATCTGTGATTCAACAGTCTTGCACAATTCACAGCACTCACCATAGCACATACCCTACCCAATGTCTATCACCCAGCCACCCCATTCCCTCCCACACCCCCACCACTCCAGCAACACTCAGTTTGTTTCCTGAGATTAAGAATTCCTCATATCAGTGAGGTCATATGATACATGTCTTTCTCTGATTGACTTATTTCACTCAGCATAACACCCTCCAGTTCCATCCATGCCGTTGCAAATGGCAGTCTTGCTCATTCCTCTTGATGGCTGCATAATATTCCATTGTGTCTATATACCACATCTTCTTTATCCATTCACCTGTCGATGGACATCTTGGCTCTTTCCACAGTTTGGCTATTGTGGACATTGCTGCTATAAACATTGGGGTGCACGTACCCCCTTGGATCCCTACATTTGTATCTTTGGGATAAATACCCAGTACTGCAATTGCTGGATCGTAAGGTAGCTCTATTTTCAACTATTTGAGGAACCTCCATACTGTTTTCCACAGTGGTTGCACCGGCTTGCATTCCCACCAACACTGTAGGAGAGTTCCCCTTTCTCTGCATCCCCACCAACTTCTGTCATTTCCTGACTTGCTAATTTTAGCCAATCTGACTGGTGTGAGGTGGTATCTCATTGAGGTTTTGATTTGGATTTCCCTGATGCCGAGCGATGTTGAGCACTTTTTCATGTGTCTGTTGGCCATTTGGATGTCTTCTTTGGAAAAATGTCTGTTCATATAGTCTGCCCATTTCTTGCTTGGATTATTTGTTCTTTGGGTGTTGAGTTTGATAAGTTCTTTATAGATTTTGGATACTAGCCCTTATTCTGATACATCATTTGCAAATATTTTCTCCCATTCTGTCGGTTGTCTTTTGGTTTTGTGGACTGTTTCCTTTGCTGTGCAAAAGCTTTTTATCTTGATGAAATCCCAATAGTTCATTTTTGCCCTTGCTTCCCTTGCCTTTGGCGATGTTTCTAGGAAGAAGTTGCTGTGGCTGAGGCCGAAGAGGTTGCTGCCTGTGTTCTCCTTTAGGATTTGGATGGACTCCTGTCTCACGGTTAGGTCTTTCAACCATTTGGAGTCTATTTTTGTGTGTGGCGTAAGGAAATGGTCCAGTTTCATTCTTCTTCATGTGGCTGTCCAATTTTCCCAACACCATTTGTTGAAGAGACTGTCTATTTTCCATCGGACATTCTTTCCTGCGTTGTCAAAGATGAGTTGACCATAGAGTTGAGGGTCCATTTCTGGGCTCTCGATTCTGTTCCATTGATCTATGTGTCTGTTTTTGTGCCAGTACCATACTGGCCTGATAATGACAGCTTTGTAATAGAGCTGGAAGTCCGGAATTGTGATACCGCCAGCTTTGCTTTTCTTTTTCCACATTCCTCTGGCTATTCGGGGTCTCTTCTGGTTCCATACACATTTTAGGATTATTTGTTCCATTTCTTTGAAAAAAGTGGATGGTATTTTGATGGGGATTGCATTGAATGTGTAGATTGGTCTAGGTAGCACTGACATCTTCACAATGTTTGTTCTTCCAATCCATGAGCATGGAACGTTTTTCCATTTCTTTGTGTCTTCCTCAATTTCTTTCATGAGTGTTTTATAGTTTTCTGAGTACAGATCCTTTGCCTCTTTGGTTAGATTTATTCCTAGGTATCTTATGGTTTTGGGTGCAATTGTAAATGGGATCCACTCCTTAATTTGTCTCTCTTCTGTCTTGTTGTTGGTGTATAGGAATGCCACTGATTTCTGTGCATTGTTTTTATATCCTGCCACTTTACTGAATTCCTGTATGAGTTCTAGCAGTTTTGGGGTGGAGTCTTTTGGGTTTTCCACATACAGTATCATATCATCTGCGAAGAGTGAGAGTTTGAGTTCCTCTGCCGATTTGGATGCCTTTGATTTCTTTCTGTTGTCTGATTGCTGTGGCTAGGACTTCTAACACTATGTTGAATAGCAGTGGTGATAGTGGACATCCCTGCCGCATTCCTGACCTTAGAGGGAAAGCTCCCAGCTTTTCCCCATTGAGAATGATATTTGCTGTAGGTTTTTCATAGATGGCTTTTATGATATTGGGTCATGTACCCTCTATCCCTATACTCTGAAGAGTTATGATCAAGAAAGGATGCTGTACTTTGTCAAATGCTTTTTCTGCATCTATTAAGAGGATCATATGATTCTTGTTCTTTCTTTTGTTAATGTATTGTATCACGTTGATTGATTTGCGGATGTTGAACCAACCTTGCAGCCCAGGGCTAAATCCCACTTGGTCATGGTGAATAGTCCTTTTAATGTACTGTTGGATCCTATTGGCTAGTATTTTCATAAGAATTTTTCCATCCATGTTCATCAGGGATATTGGCCTGTAATTCTCCTTTTTGATGGGGTCTTTATCTGGTTTGGGGATCAAGGTAATGGTGGCCTCATAAAATGAGTTTGGAAGTTTTCCTTCATTTTCTATTTTTTTGGAACAGTTTCAGGAGAATAGGTATTAATTCTTCTTGAAATTTTTGGTAGAATTCCCCTGGGAAGCCATCTGGCCCTAGGCTTTTGTTTGTTGGGAGATTTTTGATGACTGCTTCAATTTCTTTTTTTTTTAAATTTTTATTTATTTATTTGACACAGAGAGAGAGATAGCGAGAGCAGGAACACAAGCAGGGGGAGTGGAAGAGGGAGAAGCAGGCTTCCTGCCGATCAGGGAGCCCGATGTGGGACTCGATCCCAGGACCCCGGGACCATGACCTGAGCGGAAGGCAGACGCTTAACGACTGAGCCACCCAGGCGCCCGACTGCTTCAATTTCCTTAGTGGTTATAGGTCTGTTTAGGTTTTCTATTATTTCCTGGTTCAATTTTGGTAGTTGATACATTTCTAGGAATGCATCCATTTCTTCCAGGTTATCTAATTTGCTGGCATAGAGTTGCTCATAATATGTTCTTATAATTGTTTGTATTTCTTGGGTGTTGGTTGTGATCTCTCCTCTTTCATTCATGATTTTGTTGATTTGGGTCATTTCTCTTTTCTTTTGGATCACTCTGGCCAGGGGTTTATGAATCTTGTTAATTCTTTCAAAGAACCGGCTCCTAGTTTTGTTGATATGTTCTACTGTTCTTTTGGTTTCTAGTTCATTGATTTCTGCTCTGATCTTTATGATTTCTCTTCTCCTGCTGGGTTTAGGCTTTATTTACTGTTCTTTCTCCAGCTCCTTTAGGTGTAGGGTTAGGTTGTGTATTTGAGACCTTTCTTGTTTCTTGAGAAAGGCTTGGATTGCTATATACTTTCCTCTCAGGACTGCCTTTGCTGTATCCCAAAGATTTTGAACAGTTGTGTTTTCATTTTCATTGGTTTCCATGAATTTTTTAATTCTTCTTTAATTTCCTGGTTGACCCATTCATTCTTTAGTAGGATGCTCCTTAGCCTCCAAGTATTTGAGTCTTTTCCGACTTTCCTCTTGTGATTGAGTTCTAGTTTCAAAGCACTGTGGTCTGAAAATATGCAGGGAATAATCCCAATCTTTTGGTACCGGTTGGGACCTGATTTGTGACCTAGGATGTGATCTATTTTGGAGAATGTTCCATGGGCACTAGAGAAGAATGTGTATTCCGTTGCTTTGGGATGGAATGTTCTGAATACGTTTGTGAAGTCCATTTGGTCCAGGGTGTCATTTAACGTCTTTATTTCCTTGTTGATCTTTTGCTTAGATGATCTGTCCATTTCAGTTAGGGGGTTGTTAAAGTCCCCCACTATTATTGTATTGTTGTCAATGTGTTTCTTTGCTTTTGTTATTAATTGTCTTATATAATTGGCTGCTCCCATGTTAGGGGCATAGATATTTACAATTGTTAGATCTTCTTGTTGGATAGACCCTTTAAGTAGGATATAGTGTCTTCCTCCTCTCTTATTGCAGTCTTTGTTTTAAAATCCAATTTGTCTGATATAAGGATTGCCACCCCAGCTTTCTTTTGGTTTCCATTAGCATGGTAAATGGTTTTCCACCTCTTCACTTTTAATCTGGGGGTTTCTTTGGGTCTAAAATAAGTCCCTTGCAGACAGCATATGGATGGGTCTTGTTTTTTAATCCAATCTGATAGCCTGTGTCTTTTGATTGGGGCATTTAGCCCATTTACATTCAGGGTAACTATTGAAAGGTATGAATTTAGTGCCATTGTATTGCCTGTAAGGTGACTGTTACTGTATATTGTCTGTGTTCCTTTCTGGTCTAGGCTGCTTTTAGGCTCTCTCTTTGCTTAGAGGACCCGTTTCAATATTTCTTGGAGGGCTGGTTTCGTGTTTGCAAATTCCTTTAGTTTTTGTTTGTTCTGGAAGCATTTTATCTCTTCTTCAATTTTCAGTGAGAGCCTAGCTGGATATAGTAGTCTTGGCTGCATATTTTTCTCGTTAATATTCTGAAGATATCATGCCAGTCCTTTCTGGCCTGCCAGGTCTCTGTGGATAGGTCTGTTGCCAGTCTGATGTTTCTACTTTTATAGGTTTCATATCTCTTCTCCCAAGCTGCTTTCAAGATTTTCTCTTTGTCTCTGAGACTCGTAAGTTTTACTCTTAGATGTCGGGGTGTTGACCTATTTTTATTGATTTTGAGAGGGGTTCTCTCTGCCTCCTGGATTTTGATGCCTGTTTCCTTCCTCACATTAGGGAAGTTCTCTGCTATAATTTGCTCCAGTATACCTTCTGCCCTTCTCTCTCTTTCTTCTTCTTCTGGGATCCCAATTATTCTAATGTTGTTTCATCTTATGGTATCGCTTATCTCTCGAGTTCTGCCCTCGTGATCCAGTAGTTGTTTATCTTTCTTTTTCTCAGCTTCTTTACTTTCCATCATTTGGTCTTCTATATTGCTGATTCTCTCTTCTGCCTCATTTATCCTAGCAGTTAGTGCCCCCATTTTTTATTGCACCTCATTAATAGCCTTTTTGATTTCGATTTGGTTAGATTTTAGTTCTTTTATTTCTCCAGGAAGGGTTTCTCTAATAACTTCCATGTTTTTTTCAAGCCCAGCTAGTATCTTTAAAATCATGTTTCTGAACTCTAGGTCCAACATCATACTAACGTCCATACTGAGTAGGTCCCTGGCAGACTGTACTACCTCTTGTTCTTTTTGCTGAGTTGATTTCTTTCGTCTTGTCATTTTGTCCAGAGGAGAATAGATGAATGAGAGAACAAAGTGCTAACAGGTTAACAACGTCCCCAGAAAATATACTCTAAAGAAATCAGAAAAGACCTGAAACCAGGGGAAAAGAAAGGGAAAGAAAGGGGAAAAAAAAAGAAAAAGAAAAAGATAAAAACAAACAAAAACAGAACAAAACAAAAAAAAACAGAGTATGATAAAATATGATCAGGCTAGTGCATGGATCAGTGCCACACACTAGATTTTGGGTGTATTTTGGTCTGTTAGAAGATAGTGCCTCCTAAAATTGTAAAGAAAGAAAGACTTATATATGTACAAAATAAGGGTTGATACAATGAAGGGATGGAAGATGACTGTAAAGATGAAAATTATAAAAGATTTTATAAAAGGAATGGATAAGTTGTTTGAAAAAAAAGAAGAAGATTTAAAAGAAAAAAAAAGGGAGAGAATGTGATCATGCAGGAGACTAGAACAAGGCCATACCCTAGAGTGTTAGGGTATATTTTGATCTGTTAGAAGAAACTGTATCTCAAAATTTTAAAGAGTGAACAACTTATATATATATATGCCAAAAATAAGGGTAACTACTATGAAGGGATAGAATATGACTCTAAAAATGAAAAATAAAAATTTTTTTCTAAAAGGGATTGATAAGATGTTGGCTGAAAAAGGGAAAAAGAAAAATAGAAAAAAAAAAACAGTTAAAAAATTAACTTTGAAAAACTAATGAATCATGGTAAAAAAGCCATGAATTCTATGTGCAGTATTCCCCTAGCGCTGGAGTTCTCCCGTTCTCCTTGATCGGTAAACTTGGTCTTGGCTGGCTGTTCTTGCTGATCTTCTGGGGGAGGGGCCTGTTGACATGGTTCCCAAATGTCTTTGCTGGAGGCGGAATTGCCCCGCCCTTGCGAGTCCGGGCTAAGCAAGCTGCTCCGGTTTGCTCTCGGGAGCTTTTGTTCCCTTCAAGCTCTCGGTACAGCTTTGGAGGATGATAGTGAAAATGGTGGCCTCCCAATCTCCACCCGGAGGAGCCGAGAACTCGGGGCCCCGCTCCTCAGTGCGCCCCCAGAGAAAAGCAGTCAATCACTCCTGTGTCCCCGGTCTCCGGCCGCACTCCGTGCTCACCCGCCTGTGACCGAGTGTTTCTATCTCTGGCACCCGGTCCCGTGTGGAGTCTCCAAACCCAGCAGATCCCCGATGTGCGCTCCCGCGCCACTCCTCCCCGGGAGAGGAAGGGGAGTCTCCCTGGCTCTGCTGCTTGTTGGGTCCCTGCTGGAGGAGCAGTGGCCTGACTGGGCCGCGGATCACAGTTTATGGCCACCCCGAGCTGAGAGCCCGCACCTCGGCTCCGTCTCTGCAGCTGGCTTCCCGTCTCTTTGTGTTTCTAACCATTCTCCACCTTTATTTCTCTCTCACAGTATGCGTTGACTCTCCTCCTTTCTGAAGACCACTCGTCTACTTCTTCTCCTCATTATTCTATTCCCTCCTGCCTTCTGTGCTTTCTTTCTTTATCTTTCTTTTCTTTTTTTTTTTTTTTAAAGATATTTGACAGAGAGAGAGGGAGAGAGAGCACAAGCAGGGGAATGGGCAGAAAGAGAAGCAGACGCCCTGCTGAGCAGGGAGCTCAACAAGGGGCTCGATCCCAAGACCCTGGGATCATGACCTGAGTGGAAGGCAGACACTTAACCAACTCAGCCACCCAGGTGCCCCACTCCCCGGGCTTTCTTATAGCAATTAAACTCTCCTTCTTCTGTTCATTTTTCCTGTCTCCATCTTGTAACACCTACCCCTTTGACACAAATGTTATCTCTCCTTATCCTTTAAAAAGTAATAATAATCATCCTAAAAAAAGAAGGCAACAACAAATACATGTTTTCTTTCTACCCTAAGTTCTTCTTCCACTCTTTACCAGGAATGGTTGGCGCTAACTCCCTCAGGTTTCCTTCCTTGTTTCAGGAACCATTTAAAAACCTTTAGCCTACTTTCCTGTGAGAGCTGCTGTCCCAGTGAAATATAATTTATAATGGTCTCTCTTCAGCTTCCATTGTGTCAATACTCTATCCCTCACAGTCTTTTTGAAACTTACAATTATATATTTGTATCCTCTGATCATTCCATTTTTATCTCCAGTTCTGGACCTTCCTTTTCTTGCTCCTTGAAAGGAGATCCTAGAAAATGTCCTATCCTCAGCTCCCGTTTATTTATTCTTTGAACAAATATCTAGTAAGCACTTTCTGTGTATTAGATATTGTGCTGTACTATGTCTATCTGTTGCCTTAGATTTTTTTTCCTTCTCCTTTGCCCCGATCACTATTTTGGTTTTCACCATTGCCTGGAAATCATTATATGACTCTCTTGTTAACACTCCATGGAAGCCCTTATAGTTACTCATTTTCATGTTTCATCTCCTTCAAACCTTACGCTTACTCTTACTTTCATCTCTCTCAGCTTCTGGCTAAATCTGTGTGTTATTTCTTGTGCCTGTTTCCTCCACTTCATCCGTCTGCCATCACCTTACCCTATGCCAACCCCTTATTATTCTCTTCCTAAGCCTCTGTGATAGTGATATTCTAACAAGTTCTCCTTCATTTAGCCTACTTCTGTTCCACTCTTTTGTGTTCTAGTCTGTTCTAGCCAATTCTGGTTCTTTCTATTTCTTCTCTCCCTCCCTTGCGCTCTCCTCCCTCTTCATTGCCTTCTCTTCCTTTTACTTCCTACTATTGCCATTAGATGAGTTTCTTCCTTTTTTATTTATAAATTTTATTTATTTATTTATTTAAGAGAGAGATTGAGAGAGAGAGATTTATTATTTATTTGAGAGAGAGAGATAGCACCCGAACAGGGGGTAGTGGGGGCAGGGGGACAGAGAGGGGAAGGGAGAGAATCCCAAGCAGACTCCGTGTTGAGCATGGAGCCTGACTCCAGCTGGATCTCATGACCCTGAGATCATGACCTGAAACCAAGAGTTCAGCGCTTAACTGACTGAGCCACCCAGGTGCCCCAGGTGAGTTTCATTTTCCTTACAATATCTCTGAAAGGATTTGTTCTCAGTCTTGGTTTACCAATGAACATCTAAAGACACTGATTTAACTGATCCAGGGTGGGGCCCAAGTGTTGGCATTTTTAGTTTTAATATGCAGCCAGAGTTAAAAAAACACTGACATAGGAGAAGTATTCATATTTTCCACCCGTCATCAAATGAAGCCCCACTTTCTTATTCCGGCATTTGAAAAGGTCCACACTATAGTTGCAAAGTTTTAAAAATCTTAATTCTTAGTACATTCTTATATGGATACTTATCCGACTAAACTACCTGCTACAGTCATACATCACTTGGGATCTCCTGTAAGTATATTTCTGCTAATAAAATTTCCATCACCTAGAATTTGCAATTATAGCAAACTGATATCACTTCCTCATCCTCATTTCTCCACTTGTCAAAATTTTAGTTGATGCATTTAAAGCTTTTGCAAGGTGTTAAGAAATAAACTAAAACTCCAGCGCTTAAAAATTTGGGCAGAGGGCCTGAACAGATATTCATAAAAGATAAATTGCTCATGGCTAGTCAACGTAAGAAAAAGATTACTGAATCAAGTACAGATTTAAATGGTAATAAGGTACCTGCTTATTTCAAATAAAATAATAGTGCTTTTAAAAAAATAATATTTAGTTCTGGCCAGGAGCTCTTGAGACTAGCAATTTCATTTACTATTATTAAGAATATAACTTGTATTTTCTTTTTTGCCATACACAGCAAAATGTAATGAGAATCCTAAAATCATTTTTGATCTAGTAATTTCACTCATATAAATTTATCCTGAGGAAATGATCCAAAATTCAGACAAAGATTTATATGTTAAGTTAGTTACCAAAGTGTTATTAATCATAGAAAACAGTGGAAAAAGTGAAATGTCCAATAATAGGGAAATAGCTACATAAATCATTTACCTGTTGGAATGTTTCCATTAGAAATATGTTTACAAAAGACACAATGGTGTAGAAAAGTATGTTTGATTTAAATGAAAATCATCTAACAACTTCTGTACATAATTGTTTGGGAAGGGGACTTATTCCTTACTCCCAGTGTTCCCTTCCTTAGGGAATGAGAGATACAAGTATCAGGGATACGTCTGGTCTGTCTTTGCTCCCACACACACTCCACCCCGGGAAAGGAGTAACTTGATAGATGGGTGAATTTGAACACACAGTTCTTCCTCTGTTTTTCTATTTTTGCAGCTTTTTTTTTTTTTTCACTTAGAGAACTCACATTCTGGATTTTCCTATATGTAAAAGTTTACAAGGGCAGCCCCTAAAATAGGGATTCTCATAGCCATCCAGCATTGCCTGTGTGGGTAAATCCCCCAAATTTTATGTTCAGATATGCTGAGTGGTTTACATACATCACCTCATTTAATCCTCAGAAAAGTTCAGAGTGGGTCACTATTCCCATTTTGCAGATGGGGAAATTAAGGTGAAGTAACTCATGTATTTATCCAGTGTCCCCTAATTAGAAAACTGGCTGAGAAAATAGTAGACTTTAGGTCTGACTGACTGTAGGGCTTGTGCTTTCAACTATTAAGGTCACCATCTCCTTAGCAGAAGAGGTGCTTCCCACTTAAAAACAATCAAAACAAACAAACAAAAACAAAACCCCTAATTTGGATTGTGAGAAAGGAATTGACTTTCAAACACTTTCATTTCTGGCATTTCTAGGAACCTTTAGGTAGAAGTTGGAAGTATGGAAAAATGACACAGCCAACACTCAGCTTTCAGGCAGTGGTCGTGCAGGAGTGAGAAGCCTGAGTAAGAGGGTGATTGTGAGAAGCGCTGCCCTGCCTCCTTCCTCCCTGAATGATGAGTGCCCATGCCAGAGAAGAACAAAGCTCTGGGAGTTCCTTCTGCAACTCGGCATTCTTGGGTACGATGCTGCCTTCAGAACTCCAGTAATTGCTTGTAAATCTTTCTCAGCTCTGGAAGCTCTTGGTCCATTTATTCAGCCCTGATGTGCTGTGAACTAATAAACCAGAATGAGAAACCAGTTCTTGCAATCATCTCTTGAGAATTAAACTCCCCCATAAAATGCAAGTTTGTTCCCATCAGACTCGTTGACTTAGAGCAAACATCCATTGCATGGTGGACCAATGTACAAATGTGGGCACAGCATGCTTTCTATGAGGCAGAAGAAAGAAGCACCTGGAGCCTTGCTCAGTCACGTGATCAGTGGGGGTCAGTGGTACACAGATCAGAGACTAAGTCCAGGAATAATCACACTTCTCTTCTTGTCAAAAGGCATGTGAAAACAGCTCCCTCGCCTATAGCACTGAGCTGCACACAGAAGCTAAGAACTACATGATATACTTACCATTTAGAGTTTGAAAAGAAAAAAAATATGTCCTCATTCTCCTATTGAGAAAATAGAGGGCAAGCTCCGGAGTAAAACGGAAGTGGCACCTCCTACCCCCTTTGTGTCTGTTCATATTAGGTACTATGAAGTAGTGAGCACCAATCCACACCCTTGTCAGCTTGCATCTTTTGCTCGTTACCCACCATGCATCCACCATGCAGTGAGATGCAAGGTCTCACTGAAGGGGCTTCCTAGTTCTTTTTATTCCTTTGCATTGATTCCCTAGACTTGTAGCCTAAACTGTATAACCCTTGAGAGAAATCTTTCAGAAACAGTGCTTCCATCAAGCAAGTCTCCTCCTTATAAGCTATCAAACACTCTTTCTTCAGTTATTCGCAAAGTCCAACCATGCCAACCTAGCATGCAAGCTTGAAAAACCATCTCGGCGTATAATGTATCACCAATCCTTCATTTCTTGCTATTGTTCAACACAAACTTTTCCAGCAAGGCTAGCTTTTTGACTCTCTCCCAAGCATATACATATATATTTTACTATTATATCATATTTTACATATTAGAGCTCAGTATATTTTCATCAACCTAGACTTCTTTGTCCCACCTTCTCTGCCCATCCCAAATCCATCCTGTTCAATATCTCAAACCTGACTAGGAAGCACTATCTCACGGAATCGTATAGTAGGTATCTAGATCTTCCCAAGTATGGCAATGTTGAGTCTTTGGGAAGAAATGTCTTGTGTTTCACAGGATATTTTAAATTACTTACAGATATTAATGCAAGCTGGTGTTCTTCATTATCTTCCAAAAGGAAAAGAAGAATTTTAATAGTCAATTACTTTCTTTTGCAGGAGAGATAGATGAAGAAAGTAAGGCTGAGGAGGGGAGGCTCCGTATGATCCCTGGGGTAGGTATCCAAGGGGATACAGAAATAGAACATTTCCCCAAACACATCAAACACATTGACTTAATTTTCTGCTGGCGAACGTGAGACCCAATGATGTATCTAATCAGAGCAAAACTGATAGGTGTTCTTAATGATTTTGAAGTTCCGGATACAAGATTGAAAAAAAGAAAATAGTGGGAATAACAAGTGTTGCTTTTTCAGCTCCTTTTCCAATCACAAGTGCTAAGTTTGGCAGGGAGAGTAAGATATGAGTAAGGAACAGCTGGCTGTAAAGATGGTGTCAAACAGGATTTGTTTTCCTGGACCACAGCTTTCCAGAACAAAGAGTTCCTGGCAAGAGATGAAGTTCATCTCACAGGGAACGTGGGAGAAGAGTTGCTGACCTGACCAAAGAGCTTGAAAATGAAATTTGTAGAAGAAAGTGAAAAATGTCCAAATAAAACCACAAAACTAGATGCTCTTGAGAATAACAATGACACAGAGAGAACCATCATGATACAGGTTCTACTCTGTTATTTTCGGGAGAAAATGAGAGGGCAGAGGATCAAGAGGCTCTGGTCCTAGATGTCTATACTCCAGGGCAGGTCAGCCCCTGCCTCATTCCCCCAGGCTTGCTCTTTGCCAGCTCCTTGCAAAGGAGCTGTTGGTGTGCTTTGGCTGCAGACCCAGACTGTTTGCACTTGTGATTCAATTTGATAGGGGTGACATACGAGTAATATGCTTAACACATCTCCGTCTTGAAACAAAGGCATGCTGCACCTGGTGGCCCACCACCGCCTCCAGGCTTCTAAGTGTCTCTGCCCCCCAGGCTTTTCCTGCTATCAATGAGAGAGATCTGAAGAGCCCCATGGTGAGCTTGGAGCATCTGCATCGATCTAATTTCAGCTTGTGCCCACCTGCTACTTTGAACCCAGTTCCTGCCTTCATTTCCTTCTTTAAAATGTCCTTGGTTGACTCACCTAATACTTTAGCCTCCTCCCCCCCTTTTTTAAACAGTCAGGGATATGTTCTGAATTCTAGAAAGTGACTAAACCAGTATGATGCAAACATTAAAATTAAGGGATTTAGGGTCAGAGAGACTGGCACAGAATCCACTTATGCCATTTACTAATCTCTGTGTTAATATCCTTATTTATAAAATGTGGATTATTATAATACTCTAAGTCTTAAGAAGTTAGCACATGTAACAACTTTGTGCAGTGCTTAACTGATCATAATGACCCAATACTTGTTAGCTCCTATTCACTTATTATTAGTGTCATCATTATTATTATTATTATCAACCCTAGGTTCTTCCTGGGGTCTTTTTCCAGAGTTGGTCCAATGCTGGAAATCCAGACACCTATGTATGGATCTCTCATTGCTTCTCAAAGCCCCACCAACTGGCACATTCATTTGCCACTTGGAAATTGTTCATCAGTGCTCTCTGTGCCATGTTGGACCCTTATACTGCTGTCCATCCATCAGATCCATTCGTATTTTCACATTGTGCAGAAAACTGTGGCCCAAGCTTTTCAACAGCCTTTCCTTATACCCTCATAAATGGGTCTCTACCTACACCCAGCATTTTACTCTACTCGCTGGCCTCATTATGTCAGCTCACAGCGTGGGAAAAAACAAAATCAATGAGAATGTTTCTTCACAAGACAAAGGATACCATTTCATATTCATCCCTGAGATTTTAATTGGGTGATATTAATGACTGGAATGTGGCAAGAAAAAAATACTTATTTGAAAAGGAAAAAAAGAGATCATGTTAAGTGTGTCAGAACTTTATGTTCAAGGACTTGAAGATTTGTCATGGAGACCTAGAAATGTATTTGTTTTGTGTTATTTTAGCCAGCAGATCTAGGACCAGTGACTAGAAATTATAGAGAAGCTCAAGTCAACTAATAAAAGATGAGCTTTCTAACCAAGTTGGTGAAGAATAGTAGGAGATCGCTTAAAATCTTTGCCTTTCTTCAGGATTGAAACAACAATAGCAACTGCATTAAATAGTTGTCATGATAATAATTAATTACTCCCCCTTGAGTTTAGGGTCAGTTTTTCTGCATGATCTCCATGTTCTGTCATCTATGCCCAAACCTGGGGCCTTCCAGACTCCAAAAATAAAGTTATTTCTAAAGGTGAAAGGGTTCCTAATGCAAACAAAACCTCCAGACAGAGAAATAAAAGATTCTGACAAAGGACTTTAACACGTGGGAAAAAAGTTAGCAGAATATCCCAAACCCCTCCCAGAAACGAATGCTTCTTTGAAACCTCCAGAAAGTATCCATATCGCTCTCACTATTTTGCTTGTTGAATTCCTTTATTCTACCTAATCTCAGCACACCACTGAGATTGGCCTAGCTAAAGGAATAGTTAACAGATGTTTAGAGACCTAAAGCCAGATCCGCTCACTTGGTGAGACAGCTGCTGGGGGCGGAAGGTCAGTTCAGCACACAGAGCACCATGTCCTTTGGAAGGCTGGAGCAGAGCTTTCTTCCAGCCTGGGTCACAGGTGACAAGCCCAGCACAGAGCTAAATTATCAAGCTATGGACTGGCTAAGAGTGTTCCTGAAAGCAACAATAAGGAAATCCTGGAATAGATGGTGTTCAGAAGTCAGGGTGGGCAAAAATCTGTTTCTAGCCATCACTCTACTCTACCTCTCCAGCCCCCAGCCTGTGGTTCAGAGGAAGAAATCAGTCCCCAGAAAAGGGTAGAGAAATAAATCAAGACTCACAAGGACAGGGAAATTAGCGAGGTTATGATAACATAGAATCATGTACAGTGACCCCCAGATGAAAAGCCAATAGACTTTGCTGCTAGACACAAGGTGTGGGATGGGAGGGGGTGGAGGTTGGTTTGAAAAACAAGGTGGAATTCCAGTTCCCAGAATCCAGAACTGACCACAGACATCCATGTATTTCCCTGAGTCTCAGTCTCTATCTTTGAGCTCCCAGTTCTGATCATGGGACTTGTGAAGAACTGCAGCCAGTACTTCCATCCCACCGAAACTGATGGTTTTAGGTACTATTTTGTCATTGTTGAGAGCACAGACTCTGAAGCCAAATTGCCTGTTTCAAATTCCAGCTCTGCAATTGGGTGGTCTCAGGAAAGCTACATAACCTCTCTATAGTCCATTTTCCTTGTTTGTGAAATAGTAATAATAATAGCATCTATGCCATATGTTTGCTTGAGGGATAAATGAGTTAATATAGGTAAAGCTATGAGAAGAGTGTCCAACAGATAGTTATAAGTGCTGTCTTACAAATGCAACAAGGGAGAGAGGCTTTCACTAAGGGCAGTTATGGTGCAAATGTCCATGTCCTAAATGGGGCCGTGATGAAGATGGTGGTCATTGTTTGCAAACACTTTGCCATTAACAACTAACTGTCTGAACTTCATCACCTCTCACAATCTTCTTTGTTTTCTTCCAGGTGTCTGTCCACTGGCCTTTCTTTGCAATTTTACTTAATCAAGGAAAGCTTAACTATGGTGTCTTAAGAAGTTCTCAGCCAAGCAACATTCTGCCCTGAAGGAGGCCAAATATGTGAGAGCCACTGATGAATGGGTGGAGGAGGGTAGGTCTTGGAGGAAAACCCAAACTCTTGATTGTTTAAATGGGATGAAATCCCTTCCAATCATCTTTGATGTTCCAATCCCTTAACAGAGAATAGAAATAGAAATACATTTCTCCTCTAAATGGTTTTGTGGTCCTTGAATTAGGGCTCTCCAGAGAAACAGCATAGGACCTCTGTATCCATATCCAAATGTATACCTATAATCTATCTAGAAAGAGATTTCTAGACATCTACCTACCTACCTACCTGTAGATATATATCTAGAAATAGGTTTATTATAAGGTAATGGCTCACACATTTATGGAGGCTAAGAATTCCCTCTATCTGCCATGTGCAAGCTGGAAATCCAGAAAAGCCAGTGGTGTAGCTTGAAGGCCTGGGAGCTGGAGAGCTGATGGTGTAGCTACCAGTTCAAGGCTGGAGGTCTCAGAAGAAGGAGTACCAAGGGCAGGAGAAGAGCAACGATCCAGCTCAATAGTCAGGCAGAGAGTGAATTCAGTCTTCCATCTTTTTCTTCTATTCAGCCCCTTAGTGGATTGTAGGATGCTCACCCACATTGGGGAAGGCCATCTGCTTTACTTAATCTCTCAGTTTCAACACTGGTGTCTTCTAGGAATAGCCTCACAGACACACCCAGAAATCAAGTTGAACCACCTATGTGGGCAACCTTTGATCCAGTCAAGTTGACACATAAAATTAACCATCACAGTCCTCAATGGTCATGACTGAGCCAGTGTGGTTTAGTAGGGAGAGCAGGGGCCCTGAGTCAGTCTTAGCTGGGTATCCTTGGGTCAGTCACCTCATCTTTCTGAATCTCCATTTCTTTATCTATTATGTGAACTTCACCTATTTTATGCAGTTGCAACTTAAATTGTATCAGATATCTAGGGCTAATAGTAAAGTGCCTTCTTATAAACAATCTTCCACCTCCTTCCTCTATTTAATTATTATAGAAATAGATATAGGAGCCTATCCAATTCTTCCAAGTGCTTCTGATTCCACGCATCCCTATACCAGGTGTTAGCAAAAACATCCTGAAGAGGGGCAGTTTTGATTAAGTGGATGCAGTTGACTTCTAGGATGCTCAGTGGCTGAGTACTCCATATTTCCTCTGGGTCTTCAGGCATTTTCTGAAATGGAATGGAATACAATCAGAAAAGGGTGACTTGAGTGATTTAAGGGGGTAGAAAGATTGACAATGAGAAGAAACTTGTTATACATGAAGGGTAGAGAAATAGGCTTACAGGAAATGTTGGCAAAGCTTTACTGTAGACAAACAAGGGGCCCCCTCTGAAACAATGAAGGGGCAATTCAGGAGTCAAAAAATTTTAGCGTGCAGTAGGATGGGGACCTTATAGAATTCCGTCCCACAAAAGGTGGAACAGGCTAGAAATGTCAAAAGTTCAATTAGGGTGAGATAGATTCCTTGGGTCACGACAGAGGAAAATGAGGCCTAGAGGGTTGAAATTCAGTCACATTTTCCTGCCAGACAGAATACTGTTCGTGGGTCCCAAGGCTGATCCAGATCCAGTCTTTAAGGGCTTCTGTCATTGGCATAGAAAGGGCCAAATATATCCATGAATTTCCAGGCCATATCCAGCACTGATCTGTCCAAGGAAGTAGTCAGTATAGAGTCCCAGAGGGAGGCAACTTAGGGTCGTGTCTAACAACAGGGATTCTAGAGTCTGGTTGCATCAGTTCATACCGAGGCTCCAACTCTCATTATAAATGTGATCATGACAAGTTTTTTAAGCTCTCTGCTTCAGTTTTCCCACATGTAAAATAAGCCAGACAGTGGTACTTACCTCACAGATTTGTGTTGTGAAGATTACGTGAGCTGAGCCACGTACTTTATCACCATGTCCAGTATGTACTAAGCATTCCATCAATGTTGACAGCTGTTATGGTCGTCGTCGTTATAATTAAGACTGAATCAGATACTAGAAGTCAAGGCTAAGTCAGGGAAACAGGGATCCAAGTGTTTCCCCTCCCAAAGAGTTTTTAGCAACCCTCCCACCTCTTTTGTTCAGATCACTCTAAGTCCTATGCCGTGTGTGGAAAACTCAGACTGAAAGCACGTTGCTAAAGGAGGTTCTGTGAACAATGCTGTTTACATGGTTTGTCCCCTTTGGGCACCAACATCTTTATTCCAAGAGTCAGGTAAGGTCAACGCATTTCAGAGATTTACCTTTAAAACTACCTAGAACTTTATGAACACACACAAAAAGATTTTGTGAGTCTGTAGGAGCCATCCCTGGGGCCTAAGGACAATATACATTTTACTATACATTTAATTTAGGCATAAACTTGTACCATAAAGTATAAGTTTCACAGAGGGCATTGACAAATTGCCAGTTCCTCTCACTGGTTACCCCTGCAGCTCAGACTAAGAGAATAGCCTCTATATGATGTATCTGGATTCTGCTTCTTCCAGATTATTCTACCTAGTCTTCTTGTATTGGTCACTTTTCAAGGCCGTCATCTTGATAACCATCAGGAAGTAGTTCTTAGTTTATAGAGGAGTTTCTCAGCCTTGGCCCTGTTGACATTTGGGGTCTGATATGGTTTTGTTTTGGGGAGCTGTCCTGTGCATTCCTGGGTGTTTATCAGCATCTCTAGTTCCTACTCACTAGATGCTGTTAGCATGTGTTCCCCCACTCCCATAGGTGACAGCCACAAATGTCTCCAGATTCTTCCAAATATCTTCCCCCACTTCACTCCTGGGGCAGGGTGCAAATCATGTCTGGATGAGAATCCCTGGTCTCAGGGCATTACCCAGAGATCTCTTGAAGAAAATGAAAAGATAGATGATATTCAGAGGAAGGAGAATAACAGCACCAGCTGAGTGCTGTGTGGGCCCATGTTTACCAAGCAGCCTCCGTAAAGGTTCAGTGTTACAGCATTGGCATTGGCGGAGTGGTCCCAGAGCATGAGAAGTGGATCCTGGCTCCTCAGGCGTGACGATCTGTATGCCAGTTTTTTCGTTTGTAAAACAGGGATAAGAATTCCCCACAGAAGAGTGTGTGCGTGCCCACGTGTGTGCATGTGTATGTGGTGCTTGGAACATGGCACATAAAGCATGTTATATGTTTGCTGTTACTACCTTATTTTGTTACAGAATCCTCATGGTGTAGGCGCTATTATTATTGCTGTGTTATTGACGAGGATACAGATGTTCAGAGAGGATGTCATAAGTGGCCTGTCCATAGAACTACATGACACAATTGTAATTATAACCCAAGTCTGTCTAACTTCAAAGTCCATACTCTTACCACTCCCTTTCCCCAGCACTTAAGTATTTAGAAGCCTTGTTTATGTCAGTATACCCTGCTTTCTTTCTCTTTTTATGTATCAAATAGTGCTCATTTTATTTATTTTTTAAAGATTTTATTTATTTATTTGAGAGAGAGAATGAGAGACAGAGAGCATGAGAGGGGGAGGGTCAGAGGGAGAAACAGACTCCCCGCTGAGCAGGGAGCCCGATGTGGGACTCGATCCCAGGACTCCAGGATCATGGTCTGAGCCGAAGGCAGTCGCTTAACCAACTGAGCCACCCAGGCACCCTGCATTTTAAAATGTTATTTTAGGGGCACCGGATGGCTCAGTCGGTTAAGCCGCTGACTCTTGATTTCTTTCTATTTCATTTTATTTTATTTTATTATTATTTTATTTTATTATGTTATGTTAATCACCATACATTACATCATTAGTTTTTGAGGTAGTGTTCCATGATTCGTTGTTTGCATATAACACCCAGTGCTCCATGCAATACGTGCCCTCCTTAATACCCATCACCAGGCTAACCCATCTCCCCACCCTACCCCTCTAAAACACTCAGTTTGTTTCCCAGAGTCCATAGTCTCTCATGACTCTTGATTTCTGCTTAGGTCGTGATCTCAGGGTCCTGGGGTCAAGCCCCGCATCAGGCTCCACATTCAGTGGGGAGTCTGCTTGAGATTCTCTCATTCTCTCTCCCTCTGCCCCTCCACTTGCTCTCTCTCATTCTCTCTCTCAAATGAATAAATAAATCTTTAAAAAAGTAAAATAAAATATTATTTTAGTTTAGCTTTTTCGAGGTATAATTGACACATATGAATTGTATGTGTTTATGAGAGAGAAATTCATGTTTTGGTATATGTATTCATTGTGACATGATTACCACAGTCAAGTTAATTAACATATCCATCACCTCACATATTTACCACGTTTTCTTTCTTCCTTCCTTCCTCTTTTCTTTCCTTCCTTCTTTTCTTTTTTTTTTTTCTGTGAGAGCACTTAAGGATTAGCCTCTTAGGAAATTGCTGGTACCCAATCCGGTACTCTTCAGTGAAGTCCCTGTGGGGTACATCATATCCCTAGAACCCATTCATCTTGCGTAACTGAAACTCTGGGTCCTTTGACCAACATTTCTGCAGATCTCTCTAACATGTGCTCTGGGTCGTCTCTCAGTCTTCCACTCAGTGAGGCTCCATTTTAAATTCCATTGGGTAGGTAACTATACCTATCTTTTGGTTTTGAGGAATTAAGTAAAACAACATACTTAAAACACTAAGCACAGGAACCCGTATGTAGTCAAAATTCAATAAATGGTGGCTACCGTTATTGAAATAACCCTCCCGGGGGAGAGAGCTCTGAGGCAGATGACTCTTCCTGCTTCATATCTTTAACCTCTATTCTTGGCTGTAGCCACTCCTTCCATGCCCAATAAACATGTTCATTACAGCTAGATTCCAGGAAGCTGTCCGATCTCCTGTACTGGTGTCTTTGTATTTAGCTATACTAAATGCAGATACCAGAAAGAAATGTGACTTTTATTGCTGCTGAGCATTGTAGCAGACCCTATTCCCTGGTCGACACTGCATTCCTGACCTCCTTCCCCCGCTTGCCTCCTCCAATATAGAGACAGGGAAAATTAAATACAGTTTTCCCCTGACTCCTTTGCAGCTCGAGGTGGCATAGTCCTTTAACACAGTTCTGACCTGGAAGAGGCAAAGTTCCCTGGGAGCTCTGGGAAGGCTCTTAGTTCTCTCGCTTCAAGAACAGGCACAGCTCCCAGTTCTGCTTCTGTAGTGGTTGAATGTGTCTGCTGGTATTTGAAGATGACACAACAGTCTTGCTCCATGAAGGAAAGACTGAGGGAATCAGACGAAATTGGGGATGTTTGGGGTGATAGGCCCATCGACAAGATCAAGGAAATCTGAGGCCACAGCCCTGACCCATGGTGCTACCGAACCAGTGCCAACAAGGCCCTCATCCAGATTATTATGCGATAGAACTAAATCCCTATTTGCTAAGACACTAAATCAGATTCTCTGTTATTTGCAACCAAATGCATTCATAATAGATATAAACACACATTATGCATTTTCATGGGGCAAGAAGGCGGTGGGTTGGGAAGTGTACATACTGGGGGTGAATTCCTCTCCTATGAATGAAGAGGCAGAGGATGGGCAGAAGGGATTCAAAAGCTTTTAAGTTCCTGGCAGACACATAGTGATTTTACAATTGTGGCCTCATTTACTCTTCAACAAATCTCTGGTGTTAGGTATCATTTCTCCCTTTTACAGATGAGAAAAGTGAGGTACACTGATTGTATGACTTGCTCAAAATCACACAACTAGTGAGTGGTAGAGCCAGAATCCGAGCTGAGAATTAAATAATGATGGAGAGGCGTCTGTGTAGCTCACTTGGTTAAGTGTCAGACTCTTGGTTTCGGCTCAGGTCATGATCTCAGGATCCCGATATTGAGGAGGAAGTCTGCTTAAGACTCTCTCTCCCTCTGCCTCTCCCCCTCCACTCTCTCTCTCTCTTTCTCAAATAAATAAATAAAGATGGAACTCATGCACAAAGCATGCTTTTCCCAGCACAACAGAATCAATGCCTTAAACCTAACAGATGTGCAAGAATTAGATTCAAGAATGTCTGAACCTTATGACCCTAAATGACTGCCTTTATCAGGAATGGGGGGATCATCTCATCTCCGGCACACATTTTTGCAACCTGCTTTCCTCCAATAAGCTTTCTGAAATCTGGGGGTCTGTGTTAGTCTGAATAGAAGGCAATCTTCCTCGCTTTATGTTGCCACCCTTGTCCTTGGCACCATTTTGCCAACCTCTCTCCCTGCAACATTCTGCTAGAACCCACGCTTTGCCTGGTCCCTCCAGTAGATACGCTCTTCTCTGATGAACAGAATTTACAAACCTGGAAGCTTCAAATCCAGATTCCATAGCAGTCTCAAGGAAATGATTTTGACAGCTGAGTGATGTCAACCAACTGAGAAATGCAAAAAAGAACACAAAGAAAAAGCCCAAGGGATGGTGTGCCTGGAGGATCACAGCGGTTTTATTAAACCCCAGCAAGCATCTCAGGAGGATGGGCATGGGGCTGGCATGAAGATAAATCTTGCTGCTTTTCCCGGATGGTCATCACAATCCTCTTCTGGGCAGCAGATGCTCGGGAGAAAAAAGGATACCAGCGCCCTGAGGTTCTGGTTTGGGGGAAGGGTGACCATTCTATTGGAGCTCTACAGAATCACAATGGGGTGTACGTTGCCTTGGCTTGGTAGGGGATGGAATTGGAGGTGGGGACACTGGTGGGAGGGGGTTCTCTTGGCAAGCCAAAATCCAAGCAGAGCCTGCCAGAATCTAATTAGAGGCTGACAGCTTTCTAATGTCACGTCAAGCCCAGGGTCAGCTCCGTAATTGTACTTGCCATCATGTCGGAATGCGCCCTTTAGAAAGGCAGCGGGCCACCAACTCTGCTTCTTCTCTTTTTTTTAGTCCTTGGATTCAGCCTGTGCCCTCTCTCAGTCCTCATGTCTGCAGGACAGCCACGCTTTTCTCTCTTCCCATCTGGTACCACCACGTTTCCAGTAGACTGGGCTTGGCGGGATTCCAGCTTGGCTGTGGGGCTCACTTCTCACCCAGCAGTCCTAGGACCAGTCTCCAGTGAGTGGTTGGGGGAAAAGTAAACCAGAGTGGGGCTGAATGTGAAAGCTGCCATGTCATAAAGCATTTTGAAATAATTTTGACTGCTCCAAGCCCAATAGTCACCTTTGTGATATTCTGAGCTTTTGTCCTGGTATGGAGGCAAATAACTTAAAATTGGAAAGGCCCTAGAAACTTTTGTCTAATCTGAGAAACAAAGCTCATAATAAGACACCCAGTGGTAGCTGGAATACCTCCAATAATAAAAGATTTTAAAGAAGGGCTTGAGGACTGCTGGGCAGTAGTAATAAGAAGGCATTAGGGATGGGAGAGATGCACTGAGCTTGCTTGCTTTCTTTTTTTATTTTTTTAGCGTAATAACATGGAGAAACCTTTTAGGCATTAGGTATAAGGACCAGGCATATTTACTTGGTTGTAGAATTTACATGGCTACAAGTATTTTTTTTTTTTAAATAGGTCACTGGACTTGCAGTAGGTATAAAAGAAACTGGAATTCCTTCCTTTTACTTGCATAGTGCTGCAAACATTTCCCCTCCACCCTGCCCACACATCAGACTTTATGCAGCATGCAGATCTAGTTTGCTCCTTCCCCACTCCCTGGCATGAACCTCCATGTCTGCTGTTTGGGGAGTCTAGCTTTAGAGATTGGAGGCATTGAACGGACAAAATACCCCTGAAGGAAAGAACAGAGGAAATATCACGGGAGGAAGAGAGGGAGGGAGGGAAATCTCTTTCCATAGGGCTGCAGCTCTGCCAGACCATTATCCCATACTTCAAGTCAATGCTTCTTGGGTTTGGTCCCTTGACCAGCAGTAGCAGCATCCCCTGAAAACTTGTTAGGAATGCAGATTTTCAGACCCCAGCCCACACTTACTGACTCTCCCACTCTGAGGTGGGGCCCAGCAGAAAGTCTGACAACTTCTCTAATACCTTGCTGAAAAGAAGCTTGCCATTTCTGAAGGCAACAAATTCTCTCTTGGTAGAGCTCCTTTGTAGTAATTTTCTTTCTCCTTATGAGCAGCTGAATGGCATTCATTTCTCTGGGACTACTAGTTCTTTCTTTCCTTTATTGAAATCACCTGGAGTTATGCTTTAATTCGGGCACGACAGCTACGCCCTGCATTTGGCTCCCCTGTGTTTATAAGACCTTTATTATCCCCATTTTAAAGATGCCAAAGACCGAGGCCCAGATAGATGGTTCATCTGGGAAGCACCCACTAACTCAGAGTTCTTTGTAGTAAGTGATCAGAATTTCTGGTGATGCTCACTGAAGCTGACAGTCCTTACAGGATAAAAAAAAAATACCTAGCAGATAAAATTCTTAAAGGGAGAAACAAATGCTAATGGAGGGAAATATTCCTGGCAAATACGATGCGAATAAAGTTGATGCTTGGTGAGTGTTACTGAATGAAAATATTAGCTGAATAAAAATGCTAACTACAGACACCAACGTTAACAGCTGAACATTGCTGGTAACGCACAGCGAGTAATACTCACTGAAAGAAAATATATTAACTGCAGGAGAAAGGAAAGGAGCTGAGTGATTTATAACAAACACACACCTAGTGTGGAGGATGCTTCCTATGGTAATAGATTGCTGTAGCATTCATAGCTCCCGTGTCAAAATGCCTCAACCTGCCTTAGCAGCTTTTTTTTAAACTCAGCATTCTCACAAGACGGCTTTACGTTCCAGCCACCAACAGCATGTATTCATTTATAAAAGAATTGTTTCCTACGCAGTCCTGGGTTGTTTGCCAAATTGCTCTCCTGTAGCTCATAAACCTGGCGTCGCGCTCGTCCCTGACACCACGCCTCACGCCTCGCACTATCCGGGGATCGAACTGCAGACGCCGAGGTCCGCAGGCTTGAAGTGGTGCGGTGACCTTTTATAAGGGACAGCCGAATTGGAACAAGGGTCTCCTCGTCTGCAAACAACTTTCTGGATCACTCTGCTCAAAGGAAATTTTAAAAAAGAGAAGTCTGTTGCCAGTCCCTGTCTCTACGAGGTAATTGTTTTGACACGTTGGCTTCATTATACGAACGAAACGCCGAGTTCGCTGCAATCCACCATGGCGAATGAAAAGAGCCCTTTTGTGCATGTCTAGGCAAATTGACTTTGCAGTGCGTTATGGGAAGTGTCAACTGATGTGGGGGAAGTGGATATTTTTGTTGTTCTCTATATTTATTTATTTATGTATTCTTTCTTTCTTTTTATTTTTTTTTGCAGCGAGGCAGAGATTTTGCATGTCAGTTGTAGATACAGTCTTTCTTCCGAGTACTGCGTTTGTTTTATCAACCTGATTCCCAAACTTTCTCTGGGCCTTACCAGGACTTTAGAGGCTCGAAAGGGTGGATAATAAATTACAAAAGGAAAAAAAAATTATCAAAGGAAATCGTAGCAGTCTGTCTGACTAGATAGCCAACCCCTGTACCAACCTTTGACAAATATGTGTATCTGGCACATAGTAGGCAAGACGATCAATATTTATGGAATAAATGAATGAAATGTGTATCTAGAGCAAGGCATTTTTCACTGGCTCTCGCAGTTACTTGCATCCTGTCAAAATACTCAAGGCAGGCAAATTTCACACTTCAGGGTATCAGATTATAAACCGTAGGGCAGATAGGATTCGATGGGATGTTGGTTTAATGAATTCTTCCTGTGCTTGCCAACTTGTTTGGCAACAGGGCCTGAAGGGGTTAATGTCTGCCGCGTGCTTGGAAAGTGGCTAATGTTGTGTGAATAGCAGAGTAAATGATCATTGCTCTGCCTCTCTGAGACAGCTTCCAGGCAGAAGGAGCAGGAGGCCTCTGCGAACAGCTGCCAAGACTGAGGAACCCTTGGGCAGGTGAGAGCAACCTCAAGACATGTAGCCTCAGCTTCAGGCCCACATGCTGTCCCCCCGGACCTGAATCCTGGTGGGGAGATGGCCCCTACTAAGGTCTTCTGGATGGGAAGCTGTGTGAGATAAGCTATTTCTTGCCCACAAGGTTAACCCCTCACACTTATCTCAAATACAGGTAAGCAGGGGGCAGGACTCTGGTGGTGAGATTTTTACCTTCAGAGGTAGGATTTTTAAAATAAATCTGTAGGATTTTTAATTTTATTTTTTCAGGGGTTAGGAAGTTGCCTAGGGCAGGAATACACCAAGATGTAAAGAATCTAACTGGCATCCATGCTCTGCTCTGCCAGAATCTTCCACTCTTGTCTCCACTTCCCCAAACAAAGCCATATTCCATCCTTTTTGCTCCAATGGACAAACCGAAGCTGGGGTGGGGTTGGGTCTGATCCAGGCTGGTTGTACGGTCTTTCTGAGAGTGTTAGCCCAGTAGTCAAGCGGTTGGGTGCAGGTCCTCATTCTTTCAGCAACTTGCCATAGGACTCCAGTGGGAGATTTATCTTCTCCAGGCTTGTCTCCTTGATCGTAAAATGGGAAATAATGGCAACTGCCTTTTTGACCCACACAGGGCTGTTATAAATATGAAATAAAATAGTAATTGAGAAAGCTCTTTGAAATGTTTGTTTATATATATATATATATATATATATCTCGGAACCAATCTCCCCAAAGCAGAGAATTAAGGAAGATGGGGTGGTATACAGAAACCATACAGGGCTGGATACCTGAGTCCTGCTTCTCTCTCTCATGATGTTTTCTGTGATTCTGGGACAGCTCCAGCTAACTCTTCTGAGCCCCAGTTTCCTCATCTATTGGAAGGGAGTGATTGGAGAACCTTCCTGATAGAATTATTGAAAGGGACAGGTGCAGTCATTTCTGTGAAACTGTAGTATATTTTAGGCTCTCAATAAGAGTTGGCTCAGTCGGTGAGCCATTCATTCCTTCCCTCGTTGACTCAAAACATCTCACAGTCTCGGGTTGGTGCCTTGTCTCGGGATGTCATTAACACTCAAGGCCTTTTCCAGTGGTAAAAGGAGCTGGCTTATAAACACCATCACCAGCAGTAGTTAAGAGAAGTAAGAATACATTCTTGCTCCTTTGTCTGTACATCAAATTGTTCTTTATTGCTCACAGAGTACCAGAAGGTTTGGGTTCCTCTGCTGGCTCAGGATCCTCTCTCTTTTGCTGCCTGGGTGTGGGGAGGGCTCCACTGAGCCAGCTCGCTAAAAAGAAGGAAGAACAATAGGCTTGTTGCCTTTTCCTCCGTGAGAATGCTGCCTGAGGTACCATATAATCAGAGCAGAGTTGTGACAGTCCGCATGTCTCTGCTCTCCCCATGTCCCAGCCGTAACACAACATTAGAAGCAATTAGAGCCTGTTCTGGGTTGTTTGTAAGATGATTATTATAGCCATTGCAGGGACATCTCAAAACAGTGGAGTTAAGGATTACAACGTGTTCCACATTTCCAAAGCTGCTAATGGCAGGGTCGTGGGGGAGTGTTGAAGAGCCTAAGAAACAGAGATGACAAAGCCCAGCTCATTAACCCTGCCAGCAAGGCCCTGGGCCTGGACATGCATTCTCAGTGTGGGGCACCTGAGGACTGATGGGAAGTGTTATGTCTTTGGCAGAGCTGCTCAGCAGTGGAGGCTTGGCGCTGGAAGGATGGGCTGGACCTGAAGCTCTATCACCAAATCCTTCTGTTTCCTCAGACATGTCGAAAAGCCCGTCAGGATCAGACAGCCGAGCATCTGAGCCACAGGAGGACTCTGGTCACAGTCCCTTTCTCTCTGTTCCAGCAAGCCACACACACAAATACTTGACCACATTTGATGTGGAAAATCTTCAACATCAATCTTTCACAATTGTGACTTAAGCCTACTTTTATTCAGAGAAGACAGAAAACTGCAGGTCAGCTTGCTGTCCAGACTTGTCTACCTGCCTTGCCTTTATCACACTCTGTCAACACCATTCTTCTAGCTACTGAGGCAGAGAATCATGGGGCCATTTTGTCCTTTTTCCCTTTATTTTCATTCCAAGAAGTATTTAATGTGCTCCTACCATATGCCAAGCAAACAAAGACCCCTGCCCTCATGAAACTTACTTTATAAATATGTAAAGAATGCTGTATGGTAGAAGTACTAAGTACTACTATATGATAAGTACTGAGGGGAAAAGAAAAAGTAAAGCAGGGGAATCCCAGGTACTAAGAAACTCATAAATTCTGACTTGGACTATGACAGTGGGTTCTTTCCTGGGGTTTGCCCTCTCCTCCTGAAGCCTAACTCTTGTGTCATCCCTGACTCAAGCAGAACTCTTAGACTCTCCCTGGTTCCTAGATAGCCTTGAGCCTGGCATCCCAGGCCCTGTGTACATTATCCCCAGCCTTTACCACTTGGTCTCCCCCTATGTCATGAACCCGACTCCAGCCAGAGTTAACTCTCCATTATTCTCCAACACACTCTGCCTTTTCTTGCCTTATAGTGTGCTATTTGCATAAAAAGGAAGCTAATATTTGTTGCACTTGGCTAACAGACAGAACTTTGTACAATTTAGATTTGATAGCAGTTCTATGATGTACACAGCGAAGGAATGGAGGTTGCCTTGCCTGAAGTCACACAGTAGAATGTGCCAGAGACAAGATTCAAATCTCCATCTGTCTGAGTCCAAATCCTGTGATCTTTCTCCCAGATCACATGGTTTATTATGATTTATTCCCTGATTCCAGATCGAAACTACTAGAAGAGCCATGCCTATTCACCTTTGTGCTGCCTCCAGTGCCTGGCACAAAATCTCACACAAACTAGGTGAAAACATATTATCTGAATTAAATTTCTTTTGAGTGTAATTGAATGAAGCTGAACAGGCTTTTATAAGGCTATTCATTAACGTATCTTTCAGCAGCCTCTTGTTTAGCTTTTAATCTCTTCCTCTGTTTGTCAGCCCTCCCGTAATCTGTGCGTTTCTCTTCTGACTTCTCTCCTGGCCCTCTGACACTCTCCATGGGTCCTGAGCCGGCCCCAGCTGAGGGCCTTTACAAGGCCAGTGATGGTAGATTTTTCATCTGTGTCATTCAATCATCTTTCTTGTCGTTCTCCCTACCTGCCTCATTTTTTCCATTGGAGATTCTCTTTTAGACATCCATTCCCCCACCCAAATTTCATTCTTACTGACATGCGCACTAAGCCAGGCTTCAGGGGTCCTTGGTCCCGGCTCTGCATTTCCTGGGGAGTGTTGGGGACAGGGGGCTCAGGGAAGCCACAGCTTCTCTGAGGGAACTGCACATATGGTTTTTAAATTCCTACCAGATCTACTATGTGCCATCCTCATTTTTTAATGTAGCATAATTAATAAGTAAATATTTTTAGATCCTACTGATGTAGAAGCACTTTAGAGTTTCTCTCCAGAGCGTTCTTCCGAAGCAATCCTTGGTCAGCCAGCTTGCTTTATGACCCCTCAAAACAGTTTTGCTTTCCCTCATAGGCCCCCAGTGATCAGCACACATCTCCCGGGAAGAGACCAGAGCCCAGGGAAGGAGAAGGAAGAGAGATCTCGGTCTTTCAAACGGAGATGTCGAGAAGGAGATGGAGGTTGAAACAGGACTACTTGGGAGACATTTCTCACCTTCCTTTTGCCTCTGGATGGGAAGGACCTGTGAGTTCACTCTGCCACTAACCTTTGGTCATCTGAAAAATCCCAGGTCTGTGATTCTGACATCTTCAAACACCCACCTATTACATCTGACCACTTCCCACATTTCCTCCCTCAGGAGCTGCCAAACCACAAAAAGCCACCAGCGGCATGTGGCCCTGGTTTCAACCCCACAGATGGAAATTTTGGTAAAGGGGGATGAGTTGCTAAATAAATAGAATGCATTGTAAGTGTTGATAGATTTTCTGTTCTGTCCTGGCATTGTGCTCAGTAGAGGATTACCGCTGTGTGTGTTTAAATGCGACAGATGTTTCATTCACTCCCTGGCGTGTTGGAGAAGCCGTGATACAGCCCGTGATATGCCTTCAGAATCCTTAAAGTGAAATCCTCTAGAAAATTGAAAAAAAAAAAAAAAAAAAACCCTCCCAACACTCTCTGTCCCCATCTCTCTGCATACTCTCTCATGCATTTCCATATATTGGATTTTATCTTTGATTTTTTTTTTTTTTTTAATGTTCTGAATGAGAAATACCTCTGGTTGCTGGGCATCCCTGAAGCAGTTGGCTTCATTTGGGTACCCTGGCTGCAGAGGGAATGTGGAGCATTTAGAAACCTTAATTAAGGAACATTTAGGAAGATAGGCTGATGAGGGGCAAGATTAGCAATGGATTTCACTGTTGCCTGCCTACGACTCTCTGTCGTAATTATTACAAGGGGAGCTGCCAGCAATGCAGGAACTGAAGGTTTGACAGTGAACTACACTGACCTGGATTTCTGTTTCATTAGATTTCATTTAATTTAGGCAAAAGGAGGCAATTTCTTAGACTCTAGGATAGTTGAATGTTAACCTCTAGGCCACAGGAATGAAGGGGAAAGAATGTGTTTTATACGGAGCTCTACCAGTTCCCAGATGCATAATCCTGCCTGGATCCCAACACCTCTTACTGTTTCGGGAGGTAAAGAGAATGGGGATCTATTGTGTCCCATCCAGGGCTCAACGGAGCGGAATAATTGAGTCAACATTATCCTCTTTGAATTAAAGAGGGAAAAAAGAATACTCCCCACTACAGTTAAAGAAAATGATCTTCCTTTTTCTGGATCCTTCTGGCTTTTCCTGAAATGGCTGAGTTTGTTTCTGATGACCCTAAAGGACCACTCCCACTTAGTAGCTTGTGACTGAGAAGAGCTGTGGTCAGGTGCTGGTTGGCACGGTAGGGTGTTGGGGGTGAGACTCTATGACTGGGGGCAGAAGGATGGTTAAGGATTCCCTAGGCACTACAGCTAAATCACCATATCTATATGCCACTCAATGTTGACCTTCTACCTCTGCTCTATCCTAAGCCAATGGTCAGATTTGGTTGAGGGATTCTAAAAATTTAAGCAAGAATATTGGATCTAAAACAGAGCACTTGGGTTCTGCCTTCTCTGTACCTTAAATATTAGTTAATCTCTCTCAGTGTCCTCAACTAACACGATGGGAATACTAATTCCTATTCCACAGAAAGCTTATAGAATTAAATAAGAAAAAGCCTAGTATAGCATTCAGCACACAATAGGGTCTCACTATACCTTAGTTACCAATTCTACCCCATGCACATAGGGGGAGTAGGAAGACCGTGTACTGAAGAAAGCCAAAGAATAACCCACTCCTACTGGCCTTATATCAAGCAGAAATAAGAGAATAATGAACAGAAATAACATACCTTATTAAAGAAATAAAAAGTTAACAAGCTGGGATATATCCATACAATGGAATACTTCTCAGCAGTAAAAAAGAATGGACTTCTGATTCATGCAGGAATATGTATAAGATAGCGGTCTGTTTAGTAAGAAATCAGCTACTTACGGTCACTTGACAATAAGCCTCAAGGACAGACTTCAAACTGTTGTGCCCTCATGTCTAACTAAGACGAGCTCATTCAATAGCTCTCACTTTATTTTTTCCCTTGGAAAAGGTGACAAGCATGATGCGTGAATTAAGTCAAATACAAGGGGTCACTGACAGGCATCCCTCATATTCTTGTGCTTCATTGTATTGCATTTCACAGATATTGCATTTTTTTTTTTTTTTTTTTTTTTTTATAAATAGAAGGTTCCTGGCAATCCTGTATGGAGCAAGTCCGTTGGCATCATTTTTCCAACAGCCATTTGCTCACCTCATGTCTCTGTGTCACATTTTGGTAATTCTCATAATATTTCAAATTTTTTATTATTATATTTGTTTTGGTGATCTGTGATCAGTGATCTTTGATGTTACTATTGTAATTGTTCTGGAGTACCACAAATCATGCCCACATAAGACAACTTAGTTGTTAAATGTCATGTATATTCTGGCTTCTCCACTGAGCAGTCATTCCCTGTCTCTCTCCCTCTCCTTGGGCCTGCTTGTTTCCTAAGACACACCAATTTTGAAAGTAGGCCAATTAATAAGCCTACACTGTCCTCTAGGTTTTCAAGTGAAAGAAAGAGTCTCATGGCCCCCACTTTTAATCAAAATCTAGATATGATTCAGCTTAATGAGGAAGGCGTGTTGAAAGCCAAGACAGGTCAAAAGTTAGGCTTCTTTGCCAAACAGCAAGCCAGGTTATAAATGCAAAGGAAAAGTTCTTGAAGGAGATTAAAAGTGCTATCCCAGTCAACACACTAATGATAAGAAAGTGAGGGGCGCCTGGGTGGCTCAGTTGGCTAAGTGTCTGACTCTTGATTTTGGCTCAGGTATGGTCTCAGAGTCGTGAGATTGGGCCCTGCGTGGGGCTCCATGCTAAGGGCGGGGTCTGCTTGTCCCTCTCCCTCTGCTTCTCCCCAGCTTGCACTCTCTCTCTTTCTCAAATAAATAAAATCTTTAAAAATAATAAAATAGAAAGTGAAACAGCCTTGTTGCTGATTTGGAGAAAGTTTTAGTGTTCTGGATAGAAGAGCAAACCAGTCACAACAAAGCCTAATCCAGAGTAAGGGTCTAACTCTCTTCCATTCTGTGAAGGCTGAAAGAGGTGAGGAAGCTGCAGAAGAAAGTGTGAAGCTAGCAGACGTTGGTTGATGAGGTTTAAGGAAAGGTGCGGTCTCCATAACACAGAAGCGCAAGGTGAAGCAGCAAATGCTGATGGACAAGCTGTAGCAAGTTCTGCAGAAGATCCTGCTAAGATCATTAATAAAAGTAACTACACAAACCTGTCTAAAACAACATTCAGTGTAGATTAAACAGCCTTCTATTGGAAGAAGATTCCACCTAGGTCTTTCATAACCAGAGAGAAGTCAATGCCTGGCTTCAAAGCCTTAAAGAACAGGCTATTTTGTTAGGGGCTAATGCAGCTTGTGACTTTAAGTTGAACCCAAAGCTCATTTACCACTCCAAAAACCACAGGGTGCTTAAGAGTTATGCTAAATCTACTCTGCCTGTGCTCTGTAAATGGAGCAACAAAGCCTGGATGACAGCACATCTGTTTACAACATGGTTTACTGAATATTTTAAACCCACTGTTGAGACTTACTGCTCAGAAAAAAAAAAAAAAAAAAAAAGATTCCTTTTAAAATATGACAGTGCATTGACAATGTGCCTGGTGACCCAAGAGCTCTGATGGAGATGGACAACGAGATTCATGTTGTTTCATTCTTCCTAACACAATATCTGTTCCACAGCTTATGGATCAAGGCGCCATTTCAACTTCCAGTCTTATTATTTAAGAAATACATTTTGTAAGCCTAGAGCTGCCATCGTGATTCCTCAGATGGATCTGGACAAGTAAATTGAAAGCCTTTTGGAAAGGATTCAGCGTTCTAGATGCCATTAATAATATTTGTGGCTCATGGGAAGAGGTCAAAATATCCACATTAGCAGGAGTGTGGAAGAAGTTGATGTCAATCCTCTTGGGTGACTTTGAGGGGTTCAAGACTTCAGTGGGAGAAGTGCCTGCAGATGTGGTAGAAACAGCATGAAAACTAGAATGAGAGGTGGAGCCTGAAGATGGGACTGAATTGCTACAAACTCATGATAAAACTTGAGGGTATCAGGAGTTGCTTCTTACTGATGAACAAAGAAAGTGGTTTCTTGACATGGAAACTCCTCCTGGTGAGGATGTTGTGAAGATTGTTGAAATGACAGCAAAAGATGTAGAATACTACAAGAACTTAGTTAGTGAAGCAGCAGCAGGGTTTGAAAGAACTGGGTCCAATTTTGAAAGAAGTTCCACTGTGGGTCAAATGTGACCACGCAACATCGCATGCAACAGAGGGATCCTTTGTGAAAAGAAGAGTCCGTCCATGTGGTGGGCTTCGTTGCTGTCTTATGTCAAGACATTGCAACAGCCACCCTAACCCCTCAGCAACCCCCACCCTGATGAGCCAGCAGCCATCAACATTGAGGTAAGATCCTCAACCAGCAAAAGTTATGACTTGCTGAAAGCTCAGATGTTGGTTACCATATTTTAGCAAGAAAGTAGTTTTACACTAAGTTATGTATACATTGTTTTTTAGACATAATGTTATTGTGCACCTAATTCAGTATAATGTAAGCATAACTTTTAGGTGCACCGGGAAACCAAAAAATTCACTTGACTTACTTTCTTGTGATACTCATTTTATCGTGATGTGGCCCTTCTTGGATCTTTACATCGCTTTCTGACAGTCCCCACCTTGCACGTTCTCTTCCAGCGGTGGTGATGTTTTTGCGCACCTCAGCCACGTTGCTTCAGGTCTCGTATCCTTGTTCTCCCCTGCCCTTTGCCAGGCTCTCACGTGTCCTTCAGACTCTGCAGAGGGGTCTCTGGTCTCTGGGATCTTTCCCTCAACCTCCGGGTTGAGCTGCCCCTCTGTGCTTTCCAAATGGCCCCCTCAACATCCTCTTCTTTGGACACACAACATGTTGGATTGTGAGTTGTTCAGAAACAGGACCTGAATCCTTACTATCTCTGAGGTATGCCTGAATCGATCAATTTCTATGACATTCTATAAAAGATAAAAACTTTAGAGACAAAACACAGATCAGCAGTTGTCTGGGACAGGAGGTGAGGGGAGGTGATTTACTGCCACAGGGCACAAGGGAAATTTTCAGGGTTTGGAAATATTCTATATATTATTTATGATGGTGATTATGCTTAAAATGTACACTTAGAAATGGTGAATTTTACTGTATATAAATTGTACCTCAATAAACATGATTTTTTAAAGAGTCGGTAAAGATGTAATTTTTTTTCTATTTTTCCTTTCTAGAGGGATGTGACTTGTCCACATTGCAAGGTGCTAAGGATTCCATGGAGGCCTCCCTAGAACCTAGGGTCCATGGAGTCACTAGGGAGCCCATGAGTGGACATGATGGGGTTTTAAATCACCTGTAATCCCTTGCAAATGTTTGCATATGGGTACAAATGAACTTTTCCAGGAGGATATCTCACATTTTTAAATAGAAGATTAAAAGTTACTTTGGCTCACTACATGTCCCTCATTTGAGAACAATGAGAGAGAGAGGGTTGGGGGGGAGAGAGAGAGATCCATATTTCCAGAATAAAAGATAAAGTGAGAACTATTGTATAAGTTTGTCACCAGGGAGACAATAGTTTGAGGTCAGTCCCTGAGCATTATCATCAAGTTACTATCATTAGCTGGTTGTTCTTATTAAAGAGAATGATACTTTATATGCAGGCTCAGTTCTGTGGACCTATGGTGTCACTCGCTCTGATTCCCAAGCTCATAGTTGGGGGAAAAGAGAGTGAGACTTGCATAAATCTTCCTTAATTTGGGACACTTAATAAGTTCCTTGTACAGTGTTGCAGAGTTTTGAAAATGGAAACAGGGATAGGAGGTCACCCATGATAGGTAGAAAGCAGGATGCCAAGCACAGCTTAATGGAATCTGTGGTATTGATCCAAGTGGCAAATGCATCGCATTGTAACAGTATTGAAAGCTTTATGCTGGGCACTAGCTCAGAAAAGGCCACAGCTGCTAATTTGCAAAAATATCAGGGTCTCAAAAGTTACTGGGGGTCTTTGAAAGAGAAATCACCAGGCAGCACACTCCCGTGCCTCTCTGAGTTATTTCTATCTAGAAAAGTGGGCCCTGAGTACACCCTCCTCCTGCTAGTGAAAGTTTTCTATCACAAGCTTCCAGACAGCGCTATCTCTCTGTGTCCCCCACACTGTCTGAGATGTGAAAGGAGACAATAGCAGAGTGTTCCTCATGGGCCGGAAAGAGGGCATCGTTTTGGACAAGGCATTTCCCATGCTGGGGTGTGCACCTACAATGCCTGGCCGCAGGGGCTCCATTCATGTTCATGGAATGCTGAGAAATGTTCTCTGCAAACACAGGCAGTGCCAGAGAAATGATGGGAATGCTCTTTCCACAGAGCCACCCAGAGCTCGGTATTTAAAGACAGATTTGCAAATACCGAGTCACAAAAGTACACCCTCAGATACTGACCCACCCCCTCTTAGACCATATCCCCTTAATGTCAATGGCCCCCATCCCAACAACCTGGGTGCTACTTTTGTTTCTAAACTGGCAAGGCTGGTAAGACAGCCCTAGGTCAGATACAGTCCACGTAGGGCTGAGGAGGACTTGCTGTCTTACCAATGCTAACAGTTATTTCCAAACAGAATCATTCCTATGTAGGGTATGAAGAAATGAGTGGCGGTTCTGGGGCAGCTGGTGACTCACGTGAATGAGGGGGTTTAAAAACAATGTTCGTGGCCTCAGAAGCCTAGACATATGAGAATATATGAGTAAGAAGAGGGAAATGGATTCAAGGAATATCGTTGTGGGAATATATTAGAATTGACTATTATGAAGTAGTGGATAGCACATCTCTTATCTGGTAACTAAACCAGCATAGAAGCAGAATGTGCTGGCAATATTAGAAACTTCAAACGTGTGGACATTTCCAGGTCATCTCATGCTGCTAAAATCAAAAGATATAACAACAACAACAACAACAACAAACAAAGGAGATTTCTGGTAATTTTCTTTAGAATACAGGAAGCAGCAAATGACATGGCTACCATACAGTACAAACCAAAAAGAAAAATTTGCTAGTGACATGAAACCGGTAAAAAATGGGGAGAAAGTGACTATGCTATCTTGGTGTTCCCAATGTCCGGAGAACAAAACACTGGGCTAAGTTAGAGGAATATTCTAAATTTTTAGAAGGAAGATAGCAAAACATTTATAAATAGACACAAACGGGAGGCACAAGATGAAATGACAGGGAATCTGTCAAAGCCAAAAAAAGAAGCAGGTGTTTTGTTGTTGTTGCTTTTTTGTTTTTGTTTTTGTTTTTCCCCTCCCAGTGTTTGTTTTGCACAGGGAACTCTCTGAAAAATGAGGGAAATAAAACAGCTAATGATGGCTATAAGGAGTCAACACACCTCAATGTTAGACAAGCTAAATTGCAAAATAAACTGGGGCCAATGGCATCCTTTTGGAGACAAAACATATTGAAATGGGACAGGCTTGGATCTCACAAGAAAATGCTGTCATATTCAACATAACACTTCACAGCTCTTTTAATTCTTAGATTTTCTCTTTCAAAAAGAATGCTATCTGGGCTGAAAATGGCAGATCCAACAATTTTAGGAGAGTTTATGCTTATCTTATATCCTAAGCCAATGAGAAATTTATGGAAAGGAGATTCACACTGCTGTAACCATGATTGGAAATCTTCAAGGAATCCTGGAGAATGGGAGAAATGCTGGAAAGCAGGAAATTAGCATATTTGTTTGCCAATTTCAGAGATAGAGTATTTTCTTTGGTGAATCTAGAAAATGCCATAGCCTGTGTATCTGGACTTCTGTACACTCTGTCTCAGCTCTAGTAGGAGAAAGGTTTTAGCAGGGTATTAAAGGGTCTTATCCTGTTAAATATTTTATCAGTGACTTGGATAAACGTCAAATCTGTGATGCTTCACATTAGAAAGTTATATGATGTGTTGAGTAGATAGAACTGGGATCCAAAGAGATTTAAATAAGTGATATTGGTGTGTCAGTTCTAACAAGATAACATTTAATAGATGATGAGCTTAAGGTCCCTAAATTTAGTACAAAAATCCAATCTCACTTATTCATGATGGATGAGATAAGGCTTAATAGGAACATGAGAAACAAATAAAGAACAACAAGAAACTTAGAGATATCTGATGTCAAATGTTCAGTATGAATAAAAAGGTTGATATGTCGGCCAAAAAATCCTAATGGACTCGGAAAAAGGGGGATGGTGCCTCCTGTATTGTACTCATCAGACTGTGTCTGAAATGTCATGTTTCCTTTAAGGTGGGGAGGGGTCATGCTTTAAGTAATACATCAGTGAATAGAGTACACTTGAAGAAAAATAATGCATATGTTAGAGATACTGTTTCAACTAAAACTATGTATCACTTAATGAGTGAGAAATGGTTACAAAAGTTGGGGATATTTATGTCAGAAAAAAGGTGGAGCTTCTCCTTCAACATTTAAAAGGCTATAAGAAAGATTCTTTTTTTAGTCTGTGTGGTCTCAAGAGGAAAAACTCAGACTACTATAACCAAGTCTTAAGGAAATAAATTTTGGGAACTAATTTATTAACAGACATCTTCAAGGATAGAAGAGATTCTTTTAAGTGTCCCAAGTCCCCAGCTTACTGGAAGAATTCATAGATGCGGTCACCACCTGATCTAGAGGCAGTGCAAGGCATTCAAAGATCAGACGGATATTGAGGCGTAGTAGTTTTTCCCAGTTCACAGTCCATGAACCAACTGAGTCACCCAGGTGCCCCGAGTCTGTCTTGCATTTTGACCAAATCTCTTATCCATGCCTGATCATGCACAGCTCGTTTAGAAAATATCAGTTTGCTGACTTATGTAGATCTTCCAAATGTTGACACATTTCATCATAAAACACCAAAAAAGTTATATTCATTAGTAGGGGGTATCTGCCAAGCTCCCGGTAAAAGTTTTCCAAACTTGTGGGGTGCCTGGGTGGCTCAGTCAAGCATCTGACTTCAGCTCAGGTCATGATCTCAGGGTCCTGGGCTCCAGCCCTGTGTTGGGCTCCATGCTCAGCGGGGAGTCTGCTTCTCCCTCTGCCCCTCCCCTGATGGATGCGCTCTCACTCTCTCTTTCAAATAAATAAATAAATAAAATCCTTTTAAAAAAAGTTTTCCGAAATTCTATTTTCTTTTGAATGCTCAGATTTTATCACCAGCAGCAAATACTGTCAATTTCATTCCTTGAAATGAGAGACACAATCATTCATAAAAAAAAAAAGCCTGCCAAAATACCCAAGTTTGAACAACCATAGTTTGTCAATCATTCTTTCAAGAAAAAATGTTATTTCATGAAAAAAAGCAGCTAGTTCAGCTTGCAACTAAAACAAGGGCACAACTGCATTTCCTCAGGAAAATCACCGTTCTTTTGTTACGCAGCACAAGTGCTTTGTGTGTACTTCCCATTTTGTCAACTAGAATATTTAAAAGGCATGCAGTAAGGATCAAGATTTAATAAAATTAATTATTTTTACTAGTTCTTTAAGACTATTGTTTTTTTCTAAGATTTTATTTATTTGAGAGAGAGAGAGAGAGAGAGAGAGAAGAGAACGAGCAGGGGGAGAGGCAGAGGGAGAGGAAGAAGCAGATTCTCTGCTGAGCAAGGAACCTGATGCAGGGCTCAATCCCAGGACCCCGAGATCATGAACTTAGCCGAAGGCAGGCACTTAACTGACTGAGCCACCCAGGTGCCCCGCTTCAAGACTATTGGTAAGAGAAACTGGCAACTTTGTTTTTCTTGCTGCAAGCGTATGAGGAATACAATGACTACACATACAGTTTAATGCCAACACCTTAATTTTTGTTATTGATCCAGCACTGCTTTGACCTATTAGTGCAAACATCAATGCAATGACTAAGGCAAATAATGTCCTGGTAGTTTTAGAAAAAAATGGTTTTGATCTCAGGAAGTCCTGAGAAGGTCTTGGGCACTCCTGGGGGATCTACAGAGCACACTTTGAGAATTGTTACTAAGGTATAATGCGGCTTGGAAACCATGGGTCAGATCATTTTTGAAAGAGTTTCCAGCCCTGGTGTGCCTGGGTGGCTCAGTCAGTTGAGCGTCCAGCTTTTGATTTCGGCTCAGGTCCTGAGTTAGGTTTCCGCACTCAGTGCAGAATCGGCTCGTCCCTCTCTGTCCCCCCGACCCCCAATCAGGAACTCCTAGAGACTCTTTCTAAAATGCACATTCCTGGACATGCACTTGGCATTTCTGAGTTAATATGTCTTTGAGGGTGGGGAAAAAGCTTACACATGTCTAGTTTGCAAAATCTCCCATGACTTTGATCTGCATCTTGGTTGAAAACCAGTGCTCTGGGGGATAGGACGAGCAGAAGCATAACTAGGTGATCACAACTGAGCATAAGGATGTTGGGTTTATCTGTCTGGATATTAAGTAAAGCACGGGTGATTCCTCTTTGATGTTTGGGGAGAGCAGTCAGGGTGGGCTTGAAAGTAGTCCTGAGGAGTCAAGGGAGTACATTCAGGAATAGTTTGATCTGAATCGGTCAGTGGAGGAAGATACCTCCCAAACCCCAGGAGCTTTTTCTTTTGCTGTCAATATCTTTATTTAGTATTACTTCACTCTCCAGCAGGAGAGAAATAAATGACAACTAAGAATCTTAAAAGAAAAAAAAAAAAGTAAAAAATGGCTTGGAGGCCAAATAGCTGTCCACAAGAACATGTCTGAGTAGTAATTGCTACTTCGCTCTCATCAGTGTAACTTGCAGCCACTCAAGTAAGAACACTTGGAGTGGAAAATCTATTAATACTGAAGCCTGGGACTGGTCAGAAGCACGAACTGTGCTATTACAGCCCTCTGTTTTCTCAGTGTTGTAACTCTTAATCTGCTAAAGACATTGCAAAGAAACTAGAAAAGCTTTTCTTTTGATTTTTACAAGTGACAAATACCGTGCTCCTGACAGTACATGAGCCTAGTTTATTTTGGAAAAGACTTAGGATGATGGGCTCTCTTGGGCACAGCCTGATGGCTCAGAACACAGATGAGCTAAACCCATTCAATATTTGATAAGGCCAATTCATTACCGATCTCCAGATTGTTTAACGAGGCCCCCAAAATGGCACATCTAGTTCTTTTCTGTCTTATAGAATTATGCAGTTTGGACAATGGCCCCTTGGATTCACACAGAGGTATTACCCTACCATTGTTTTTGTGTTTTCAACCTCAAAGGAGGTGATGTCCTTTCTAGAAAGCTGCAATTTAGCCATGCTGTCATGGGGAGGTGACAGTGTTCAACTTTTATGGGGTCCAAACTATATGGTGTATAATTTTCCTGAAATATAAGATGGCTGCTTTAGTCCATCACTTATTTGTATGAAAACATCAATTTTCCATAAATTATTTAAATATCTTGTTTAAAGAGTTAAAGTGAAGCAAATGCCAAAATAGATAACTTTTGTGTATAGCATGACCTGAACTCTAAACATGACAACTAACATCTATTTAAAATAATCTACTTGCCTAATCAAATTCCTTTCAAGCAGTAGCTCATTAAAAAATTTCAGTAATCCTGTGAGGTAGGTATTATTAAGATCGTGATAAAGAAAATGAGGCACAGATAAGAGAAATAATACGAGTAAGTTACAATATGCTAGTAACGGATAGAATTATGTGTCATAGAAAAATATGCAGCCAAGAATACTATATCCAGCTAGGCTGTCATTGAAAATAGAAGGAGAGATAAAAAGCTTCCAGGACAAACAAAAACTAAAGGAATTTGCAAACACGAAACCAGCCCTCCAAGAAATATTGAAAGGGGTCCTCTAAGCAAAGAGAGTCTAAAAGCAGCAAAGATCAGAAAGGAACACAGACAACATACAGTAACAGTCACCTTACAGGCAATACAATGGCACTAAATTCATACCTTTCAATAGTTACCCTGAATGTAAATGGGCTCAATGCCCCAATCAAAAGACACAGGCTATCAGATTGGATTAAAAAACAAGACCCATCCATATGCTGTTTGCAGGAGACTCATTTTAGACTCAAAGACACCCCCAGATTGAAAGTGAGGGGGTGGAAAACCATTTACCATGCTAATGGACACCAAAAGAAAGCTGGGGTGGCAATCCTTATATCAGACAAACTAGATTTTAAAACAAAGACTGTAATAAGAGATGAGGAAGGACACTATATCCTACTTAAAGGGTCTATCCAACAAGAAGATCTAACAATTGTAAATATCTATGCCCCTAACATGGGAGCAGCCAATTATATAAGGCAATTAATAACAAAAGCATTGTTGTATTGACAACAATACAATAATAGTGGGGGACTTTAACACCCCCCTGACTGAAATGGACAGATCATCTAAGCAAAAGATCAACAAGGAAATAAAGACTTTAAATGACACCCTGGACCAAATGGACTTCACAGACATATTCAGAACATTCCATCCCAAAGCAACGGAATACACATTCTTCTCTAGTGCCCATGGAACATTCTCCAGAATTGATCACATCCTAGCTGACAAATCAGGTCTCAACCAGTACCAAAAGATTGGGATCATTCCTTACATATTTTCAGACCACAATGCCTTGAAACTAGAACTCAATCACAAGAGGAAAGTCGGAAGGAACTCAAATACGTGGAGGCTAAAGAGCATCCTACTAAAGAATGAATGGGTCAACCAGGAAATTAAAGAAGAATTAAAAAAATTCATGGAAACCAATGAAAATGAAAACACAACTGTCCAAAATCTTTGGGATACAGCAAAGGCAGTCCTGAGAGGAAAGTATATAGCAATACAAGCCTTTCTCAAGAAACAAGAAAGGTCTCAAATACACAATCTAACCCTACACTTAAAGGAGCTGGAGAAAGAACAGCCACTAAAGCCTAAACCCAGCAGGAGAAGAGAAATCATAAAGATCAGAGCAGAAATCAATGAAATAGAAACCAAAAGAACAGTAGAACAGATCAACGAAACTAGGAGCTGGTTCTTTGAAAGAATTAACAAGATTCATAAACCCCTGGCCAGACTGATCAAAAAGAAAAGAGAAATGACCCAAATCCACAAAATCATGAATGAAAGAGGAGAGATCACAACCAACACCAAAGAAATACAAACAATTATAAGAACATATTATGAGCAACTCTATGCCAGCAAATTAGATAACCTGGAAGAAATGGGTGCATTCCTAGAGATGTATCAACTACCAAAACTGAACCAGGAAGAAATAGAAAACCTGAACAGACCTATAACCCCTAAGGAAATTGAAGCAGTCATCAAAAATCTCCCAAGAAACAAAAGCCCAGGGCCAGATGGCTTCCCAGGGGAATTCTATCAGACATTTCAAGAAGAATTAATACCTATTCTCCTGAAACTGTTCCAAAAAATAGAAATGGAAGGAAAACTTCCAAATTCATTTTACGAGGCCACCATTACCTTGATCCCAAAACCAGATAAAGATCCCATCAAAAAGGAGAATTACAGACCAATATCCTTGATGAACATGGATGCAAAAATTCTCACCAAAATACTAGCCGATAGGATCCAACAGTACATTAAAAGGATTATTCACCACGACCAAGTGGGATTTATCCCTGGGCTGCAAGGCTGGTTCAACATCCGCAAATCAATCAATGTGATACCATACATTAACAAAAGAAACAACAAGAATCATATGATCCTCTCAATAGATGCAGAAAAAGCATTTGACAAAGTACAGCATCCTTTCTTGATCAAAACTCTTCAGAGTATAGGGATAGAGGGTACATACCTCAATATCATAAAAGCCATCTACGAAAAACCTACAGCGAATATCATTCTCAATGGGGAAAAGCTGAGAGCTTTTCCCCTAAGGTCAGGAACGCGGCAGGGATGTCCACTCTCACCACTGCTATTCAACATAGTATTAGAAGTCCTAGCCACAGCAATCAGACAACAAAAAGAAATCAAAGGCATCCAAATCGGCAAAGAGGAAGTCAAACTCTCACTCTTTGCAGATGATATGATACTTTATGTGGAAAACCCAAAAGACTCCACCCCAAAACTGCTAGAACTCATACAGGAATTCAGTAAAGTAGCAGGCTATAAAATCAACACACAGAAATCAGTGGCATTCCTATACACCAACAACAAGACAGAAGAGAGACAAATCAAGGAGTCGATCCCATTCACAATTGCACCCAAAACCATAAGATACCTAGGAAATAAATTTAACCAAAGAGGCAAAGGATCTGTACTCAGAAAACTATAAAATACTCAGGAAAGAAATTGAAGAAGACACAAAGAAATGGAAAAACGTTCCATGCTCATGGATTGGGAGAACCAACATTGTGAAGATGTCAATGCTACCTAGAGCAATCTACACATTCAATGCAATCCCCATCAAAATACCATCCACTTTTTTCAACGAAATGGAACAAATAATCCTAAAATTTGTATGGAACCAGAAGAGACCCCGAATAGCCAGAGGAATGTGGAAAAAGAAAAGCAAAGCTGGCGGCATCACAATTCCAGACTTCCAGCTTTATTACAAAGCTGTCATCATCAAGACAGTATGGTACCGGCACAAAAACAGACACATAGATCAATGGAACAGAATCGAGAGCCCAGAAATGGACCCTCAATTCTATGGTCAACTTATCTTTGACAAAGCAGGAAAGAATGTCCAGTGGAAAAAGACAGTCTCTTCAACAAATGGTGTTGGGAAAATTGGACAGCCACATGCAGAAGAATGAAACTGGACCATTTCCTTACACCACACACAAAAATAGACTCCAAATGGTTGAAAGACCTAAACGTGAGACAGGAGTCTATCCAAATCCTAAAGGAGAACACAGGTAGCAATCTCTTCGACCTCAGCCGCAGCAACTTCTTCCTAGAAACATCACCAAAGGCACAGGAAGCCAGGGCAAAAATGAACTACTGGGATTTCATCAAGATAAAAAGCTTTTGCACAGCAAAAGAAACAGTCCACAAAACCAAAAGACAACTGACAGAATGGGAGAAAATATTTGCAAATGACATATGAGATAAAGGGCTAGTATCCAAAATCTATAAAGAACTTATCCAACTCAACACCCAAAGAACAAATAATCCAATCAAGAAATGGGCAGAAGACATGAACAGACATTTTTCCAAAGAAGACATCCAAATGGCCAACAGGCACATGAAAAAGTGCTCAACATCGCTCGGCATCAGGGAAATCCAAATCAAAACCTCAATGAGATACCACCTCACACCCGTCAGAATGGCTAAAATTAACAAATCAGGGAACCACAGATGTTGGCTGGGATGCGGGGAAAGGGGAACCCTCCTACACTCTTGGTGGGAATGCAAGTTGGTGCAACCACTCTGGAAAACAGTATGGAGGTTCCTCAAACAGTTGAAAATAGAGCTACCATTCGATCCAGCAATTGCACTACTGGGTATTTACCCCAAAGATACAAATGTAGGGACCCGAAGGGGGACGTGCACCCCAATGTTTATAGCAGCAATGTCCACGATAGCCAAACTGTGGAAACAGCCAAGATGTCCATCGACAGATGAATGGCTAAAGAAGAAGTGGTATATATACACAATGGAATATTATGCAGCCATCAAAAGGAATGAGATCTTGCCATTTGCAATGACGTGGATGGAACTGGAGGGTGTTATGCTGAGTGAAATAAGTCAATCAGAGAAAGACATGTATCCTATGACCTCACTGATATGAGGAATTCTTAATCTCAGGAACAAACTGAGGGTTGCTGGAGTGGTCGGGGGTGGGAGGGAGGGGGTGGCTGGGTGATAGACATTGGGGAAGATATGTGCTACGGTGAGTGCTGTGAATTGTGTAAGACTGTTGAATCACAGATCTGAAACAAATAACGCAACATATTTTAAGAAAAAAGAAAAAGAAGAAGATAGCAGGAGAGGAAGAATGAAGGGGAGTAAGTCAGAGGGGGAGACGAACCAGGAGAGATGATGGACTCTGAAAAACAAACTGAGGTTTCTAGAGGGGAGGAGGGTAGGGGGATGGGTTAGCCTGGTGATGGGTATTAAAGAGGACACATTCTGCATGGAGCACTGGGTGTTATGAGCAAACAATGAATCATGGAACACTACACCAAAACAAATTATGTAATATATGGTGATTAACATAACAATAAAAAATTAAAAAAAAAAGAATTATGTGTCATATCGCAGGCATTTTGGCAATAGAAGTTCCTACTATAACAAAGCTACCCTGCCTCTATTTGACTTATCTTACTCTGATGGTTATTGTTATGTTTACTGTATATTGTAACTTCATCTTATATAGTACTGACTAATGGTCACATTTTTCCAGGTTTTTTATCCCCTGATGTCCCCAAGATAGTAAGTTTCATGGCTAGTACATGTAGCATATTATCTCTTAACAAGGATCCTTGGATCATCTGAAATGTGAGAAAAGTTCTCCTATCATAAGGTTATATTAGAGAACTTAGTTAATAGAAAATGCCGTACAATATATGTGGTACACGTTACATTGGTATTGTATGACATTGGTTGTCAGTTGATAAGAGAACTTGCTGGATGGGCTTGGTCACACCACACAGACACTGAGACACGAGTTCCTTTCCATAGTGGGCATACGAGACTCATGATGCTTATACTTTGGCTTTAGTTTCCCAGCTTGCACGGGTCTCCACAAAATATATTAAGTCTTACAAGAAACAACTGTTTCTCTCCTCGCTTTTTTCAAGGGACCCACATTCTCTCTGCTAAAACTGGCCTCTCCCTTCTGATGTCTCAGGCTGCAATCCTCCCGTTTTGTGGGACGCGGGAGGCTGCCCCATAGCTTTCATCTGCTTTAAAGCCCTTTCTCTATCAGAAACACATAGATCACCAAACCCTCTTGGAAGTTTCTAGAAGGGAAAGCCAACAATAGCATCAGTTTGTTTAGTCTTTTGCTGGTTGTCCCCAGTTTCTTTCTTTCTTTTCTTTTTTTTTTCTATTTGTAATCTTTTTCCCATACTTAGCTCATCCATTTTGAGGGCTCTAGAGAATTTTATGACCCTGGGTCCTTTGACTCCCTGAAACTACACCTCTGTATTCCAGAATTGATATAGAATATACACTTTGTATCTTATTCTGACACCATCCTGACACCCAAACTGTTCCAGGTTTGAACTGTCTGGTCTCGAAGTCTCATGTAGCAGTGTACCCTCAAGGGCACGTGTGGGAAGAGCATCCTAGATTCTTTTCTGTGACTGATCTTTTTCAGTGTTAAAATAATTGTGTCATAGTGCAGCCACATAATGCTTGCTTCCTGGGATTTATGCCCTTGTGTATTGCCCTCCTACACTGAATAGGGCTGGTCTCCGCAACCAAAGAATGGTGATGGATATGATGGTATGTGATTTCCAAGGCTGGGTCATAAAAGCTATCCTGGCTTCTTCTCTTGGATCACTCACTCTGGAGCAAGTCAGCTGCCATGCAGTGAGGATACTGGAGCAGCCGTACGGGGGAGACCCACATGACAAAGAACTGAGGCCTCCTGTCCAAACCCTGTGCCAACTTGCCAGTCACGGGAATGAGCCACCCTCAAAGCATATGGGTGACTGCAACCTTGGGAGAGACCCTGAGCCAGAACCCCACATCTAAGCTGCTTCCAAATTCCTGATGCACAGAAACTTCGATGCACAAATTTTGAGGCAATTGTTTATGCAGCAAAAGATGAGTAATGTATGTAGTGTTCTCCATCATCAACTAGTTTCTTTTTGCTAAAAGCTGTTTGGCAATCCCTAAGATTAGTTTGCTGTAATCACAGAATTTTCTCTGACTTCTCTCTCCAGGAAGGGGATTGAATAACCTTTTTCTCTACATCCAGATCCACCTCTCAGGCCTGGAGCTAACAGACTGACTTGCGTAGGATACTGAGATTACTTATCTAACAAGCTTTACTAAGTTGCCCTTAGCAACAACTTTGGATGCTGGCTTATTTTACGTAGTTCAGAGTTGCCAAATGCCTTATAAAATTACAGGTAGTAAGAGTCTCTGCTGTACTATGGAAAGAACTTTCACAGGTTTGGAGTCAGGCATATTCCGTTTTGAATCCAGGATTGGCCATGTAGTAACACAGAATATTAAAAAATGTGTCCAAAGAATGAAAGGCTACCTTGAACAAATTATGTAACATCGCTGAGCTTCAGTTCCTCATCTGTAAAATGGGGATATTGTTTATCTTATAGGGCTGGATGAAGATTAAATAATATATCTTTTGAAATAAATTTCACAAAATACATGCCATCCAGATAATGGGAATTTAATAAATGATAGCTACCATTAATATTAAAAGGAGACCTTGAACAACATCTAAGCTGGAGAACTAACTGATTTGAGACCAGAGATCCAAACCGTGTTTCAGTATCTTTGATTCTGAGGCAGTGTGAACCTGATTCATAAGTAAGAGAGGAAGGAAACCCCCTTCCATTTGAGATGGGGCTCAGGGAATGGCCAGTCTCTCAGCCACAGAAATGAGGAAGGGTGCCATTTAGGGCTGGGGAACAGCACGAGCAAAGTTAGAGAGGTGGAAAAGAAGCTCCTGTTTTGGGATGAGGTGTGGGCACAAAGTAGCTCAGACTGACGTGATCATGGGAAATATGCGGAAAGCAGTAGATGCTACCAGTAGGAGAGGACTGGAAAACGTATTGTGGTAACTCTGGTTTAGATGTCCCAACCACGAGGACGTTTTGTGCTGGATAAATCATTGCTGTGGGTGCTGTCCTGTGCATTGTGCACTGGCTTCTGTGTACTAGATACCAATAGCACCTACCCCCGACCAGTCGACAGTCAAAAATATCTTCCGACATTGCTAATCCCCACCCCCGCCCACCACCCCTGGAGCAAAATGGCTCCTAGTTGAGAACTACTGCTTTCTTCCGACATTGTCACCTTTGCTGAGAATATCATTGCAGCCTAGAGAGGATGCGTGTCTGGACCAAGGACACATAGCCTGAGACTGCAGAGCCACGTCTAGACCCTTCCAGCGCTTTATCCTTATCTAAACACTTGAAAAGCAGCCAGAAGGTCTTTGCCACATTAAATAGGAGTAAGAAAAATATCATTAAAGATACTTAGGTGTAAAGGAGCAAAAAGTATCATTAGGCTGCATCTCTGAGAGTGACAGTCACAGATGCCATCTTATTTAAATAGCATTAATTTGGGTATCAAATGAATTAACACTGGAGGGTGTCCAGCACGGTGTGTAATGCCTGTAAAGTGAGCAGATACGAGGAGTTTTCTCCTTTCTTTCCTGATAATAGTTTGGGCTTAATTCAGTAGGCCATGGGGAATGATAGGGTACTTTTTATAGGTCAATGGCATTATCATAGTGGAAAAGTGACATTCTACCTAAAGCTCAAGTCTATTGCTTTATCCTGGGAAGGTGCCCTATCTCTTGGGGACATATGCCCCCGGGGTCTGGCATGATGCCTGCTCCCTAACTGTCCTCAATTACCATTTCCACCCACCTAGGAGGCTACTCTCTCCAGAGAAGATCAGGACATAATGAGCCCCACGCCAGGAGTGATTAAAACAAATGACAGTACAGTCTCACAAGGTGGCAGGGCAGGTGGGAGGTGGCTGAAGTGATTGGCTCCTCTTAAATGGAGCCCTATTTTGAATAATACAGCTGCTTACCTGATAGCTGACTGAACGCAAACCTTTGGCAGCTGGTCACCCTCCAGTGCCTCTGGGATGGGGTCACCGAGGGCTGGGACACACTTTCTGAATTGAAGCCGTGGACTGTGAAATAGGAATTACTGACAGCTCTTAAGTATATCAAGAGAACAGCCCTATTCCTTAATACAGAGCCACTAATAGACATCTAGAAACCTATAAAACAGACAATTCCTCTATATCATCCTAGTTAAATCAATGTAGTTATATTACCCTCATCATTTTCCCTTTAACGTTTATTACATTTTGCCACAGTAATTTATTTTTTCATATCCATCAGCTGATTAAAGACTTTATTCTGAAGATACACACATCCTTGTTACCTAGTTGAAACTGACCTAAACTGTTAAGTAAAAGCAATTGGGTGGGGGAAGTCACACGGTCTCTCTCTTTCTCTCGGTGTGTCTCCTTCCCTGTCTTACACTTCCCTTGTCCCCAGGGGTGGGGTGGGGGGAAGTCATGTTCTAGCATTTACAAACAATCCTGTAAGTTTACTTTTTTTTTTTTGGTATCCTTCCTTTCTAGGGATCAAGACAACTTCTTAACCTCGGTGAATGTATCTTTTCATCACCTTTCTCTTGATGTGTCCCTTTCTGGCTTTCGCTTCTCCTTCTTCCCCTCCCCATCCACCCCTTCCTCTCGTTCCTCTTCTCCAGTGTCCTGGAGTTTCTGATTGGTCAGATATCCTAGACTTCCTCCCGGCAGCTGCAGGACTCGGGGGCTCCTCATCTGGAGGACTGCCTGCACCTGCTGCAGCAAGAGGCCTCCGCCAGGGCTCACCTGTGGGAGACAGAGGAGGTGGCTTGCTTTAGATACACCACTTATATAGTCAGTCATATTGTAATAACGTTGTATGGTGACGGATGGTGACTACGCTTATCGGGGTGAGCACTGAGTAATGCGTGGCATTGTTGAATCATATTTCGTACACCTGAAGCTAATATAACACTGTATGTTAATTACACTTCAATAAAATACATGCATATAGATGTATATAATATACCATTTAAACCACCTTCCCCACAAAACTGCACAGGGTTGCCCATACCATGCTTTTACTTCTTTAAGAAGAAACTTTGACATTTCGGCAAAACAGAGAAGGAGCGCTCTCCTGGAAGGGTAAAACAGAAAGTTGTAGTCATTTGCTAACCATAATTTATCATTAAGCGTGAGCAAAGAGCAGAGTTGTGTATCTTCAGGAGGAGACGCTTGGGGACCTCAGTCGTGTTGCAAGTCTGTGTAGTTAGGCTAAGTGGGGCAGAACGCATAGGTCCTGGGAAGTCAGGGAGAATCATCTGGGCTCTGACCTGCACAGGCAAAGAACACTTACATTCAAGTAGACGGCTGATTTCTTAACTAAGGCAAGGTTTTCCTGAACACTGTGTAGTGTAGTTCTTGGGCTTCATTTGGCTACACAATTCTTCTTGAATTGGACCCATCCAGGGATGACCAACACACAAAAGAGAAAACACCAGAGCTCCTCTTCCTGGGTTGGGGGAGGCAGACACGGGGGCCCAAAGGGGCCGACCTTCGCCAAACTCATAAATTGAAAACCTCACAACATTCCGAAGTGACTTCCCTCTGTGTCTCATATGGAAAGGTCTCTGTTATAATTCTAACCTCCCTTGCTCGAGAGAGAACTCACTTACATCAGTGTACAAGCCACAGTGGTGGAACTTTAGCCTGTTCCCGAGCTTGGCTGACTAAGAGTTTTGTCACACCCTGAATTCTCTCAATAAGGCAAACTGATTGATTCTTCAAATTCAACTCAAGCTCCCACCCCCGGGTCTGATTTAAACAGTTGTACATCTTCTTTGCTCTTACAGCACCTTGGTGCAGGCTTCCACCATAACACTCACGATCCCCTACTGCGATTATTATCTCATATGGGTGTCTCCACCCCTGTACCGTGGGCTTCTTGAAATGAAGGACAATAAATGTCTCATTTGATTCGGTGCTTCTGGTGGATCCTGCTCTGCTTGAAGTTTTGCTGAGAAAATAAGCAAAGGACCAAGTATCTGCCCACCGTATTTAATTCCACCACTTTAGATCGATGGACCCCATTAACTAGCCCCCTCCTCCAGCTCCTGGACCCGACACGCCATTTCTTTTAAATCACACATTCATACTGCCTATGTGCTACACTTTTCCTCATCTTCCTGCAGGGTACCACCTCTCCATCACTCATAGAGTAAACACTTTGCCTTGAGATATTTGTCATCAATTTTCGCTGGCATTTACTTATGTTCCAACTGGCATGGGTGTGTGTAAACATCCTTTTGTTGTATATGTGTTCCTGGGTGATAGTCCTTTGCAAGTGTTTCTAAACCATAATTAGCTTGGGCCAGAGCTTTGTGGAGGTGAGATGGGCATCTTTAATCCTTCCTCTGCACATGGGGAACCGGAGAGATGAAATGATTTAAAAGTAACCATGTCTTAGATCAGTGCTCAGGATTGGTAAAGGGATTTAGTGCTTCCTAGACTTATGCTTCAGCCTCCAGGCCCTGCTGCCTCATATAAATTATATATTTGTTCAGGGAAACCACATTCATAACATTCTGCTTACACAGAAATCCTATCCATAGTCAAACTTCCCATAGTCAACCTAGATTCTGCCACTACATCCTCACTCCCCAAATGTAATATTTTTCAGACTCAAACGCTTTGGGCTCTTTCGTCCAGGATTCTACCCCATAGGAATTTGTTGTAATTTGTTGTAATTAAGAGTGTAAGTATCTGCTGACATTATTCATATGACCATAATAGTACTAAGAAAATTTAGCTATTGTAACAAAAAACATGCACACACAGTCGGGTCCTCAATTTATCCTGAAAACCAGACTCAGGCTCAAATTCTAACCTTAACTGAAATCCAAAGAATGCAAAATTTCAGGAAATAAGCTAAATACAATAAGTTAATACTTAATCAATACCATCAATGAAATGACTTTACGATTAGCCAGTTAGCACTATTACTGGTATAATCTTTAGCTGGGGTATGCCCGTCTTTTGAGATATACACATTCCTAGTTATGTTCTTGTCTATATTTATATATTGATATTCATGCCACCTGTTATGGACATGGGTACTTGAGAAAAGCAATTAACAACCAGCTGCCTTAGATTCATTTCCTGAATAAAGAAACAGGAATAAATATGTATCCTCAACCCTGATTTCCAGACACCTCATAATATCTCCCACTACTTCAGTGGAGGTTTAAGAAGTCTGCCCTTTGAGTAGTAGCAAGTGACATTTCCTGAATTCTTCCTGCACGTCAGGCTGTGCTCTTATGCAACGTGTATATATAAACTCATGCGTTCCTCATAACAACATAAGGAAATTAAGTTTTCCCAAGGTCACGTTGATGATAAGTGAAAGGTCTTGGGTTTGAACCCAGGCAGTCTAGCTATAGAGCCCAAATATCAAAATAACTTGTAATCATGATAACTAATTTTATGTCCTCTGAAACTTAGAATTGGTAGACTCTTGGGACCTTGTTAATCAAAGGTGGTTGACAGACCAACATCAGTATCATCTGAGAACTTGCTAGAACTGCAACATTTTGGTCCCTCTCCAGACCCACTGAATCACGGTCTTCATTTATCAAGGTCCCCCAAGTAGTTTATACACACATTGGTGTTTGAGAAACATTGTTTCAGATTTCCCATAGTTGTACGATTTCATTGGCCCATGAAGAAGTCAGAAGGGCACAGCATGTTTGGTTTTGTGTCTAACTACCACACATACATGTGCACAGTATTTTCTACATATAAAATTCCAAACTTAACCATGAGGAATTTTATAGCCGATCCTAAAGCACATCATGTGAGCAGATGGCCCTGGGGGAAAATATCCTTTAGTTACACATTTTCCAGGCTTCTACATTTGTTTCTTTGGCCCTGTCATTCATTAGCAAGAACAAGATTTGCCTGAGGATTGGATTTGTTGATAACACCAGTGTCTAATATCTAATAATATTTGGCCAAAAAAAGAGGGGTATCTACCAAAAAGAGTAGAACAGCACATGGGAATTGAGTTGGGTCAATCCAACGCTGTGTTACTGGTGTGAATTCTGCCTGGGTCTTTGATATGCTGGGCAGCCCAGAGTCAGCTGCCATTGACTACAGCAAGTGACTATTAAAGCTGGAATATCTAAGGTTTTCCTGCTGATGTGTGAATGAGGTAAAGCTCCTGAATCTCTTGAAGATGGCCCTTATATTATTAAATTATCTTTCTCTATAGATGTAAACACTTTAGAGAGAATTCTTCCAGATCATCTGCCTATTCCAAGGTTTTCTAAGTGGCCTGTGAGTACGTGAGGCCATTTATCTGACTCCAAACTCTGTGTTCTTTTCTTTTTTTGTCTTTCTACCAAATACAACAGAAGCACTTTTTTTTTTTTTATTTCCTGTGAAACTGCTGTTTATATCTTTTGAACCTCAGGTGAAGGCAACCAGAAGAGAGTGCACAATGTGATGGAACAGAGCTGAGAGTTGGACTCGGATGAAAATGGGGAAAAAAGAAATACATATATACTCTTTCTTTTTTCCCTCAAGTTTAGAAATGGTGTTGAATTCCTAATCATATGTTTTACATCTCTTAGGGTAAACATGGGATTTGTTGAAGGTGGGAGAGAATTTTCTGATCATTATTACCAATGAGAAATTTGGGAGTTTTAGAAATGGACATCCAGAGGTGCCTGGGTGCTGGGTGGCGCAGTCTGCTGAGGGTCCAACTCTTGGTTTCAGCTCAAGTCTGATCTCAGGGTCATGAGATCAAGCCCCAGGTCGGGGTCCATGCTCAGCATGGAGTCTGCTTATGTTTCTGTTCCCTCTCCCTCTGCCCCTCCCTAGCACACTCTCTCTCTAAAATAAATAAAATAAGTCTTAAAAAAAAAAAGAGCTGGACATCCACGCAAGTGAAATCACTTACCAAGCTAGTCTGTGGTAGAACCAAGCCCAGATCTCAAATCTTCTCATGCCCAGAGACTTTGCATTAGTCTGCACTGCCCTTTGTCTCCAAGTGAGTCACAAATCACTTCTGTAGTGATCCAATGCACTAGAAAACAGACCAATAACGGCTACATTTTATGATTCTCAGTAGATGTGTACAAGAGCCCCTCCGAGAAGCTGTGTGTTCTGACCTCTGTATTTCCTTCCTGCTTTCCAGTGCCTGATCACTCGCCTGCTTTGCACTCAACACACTTCTCAGGGACCCACTGCATCCATTAGAGTGGGAAGGGGACTTAGAGGTCATCAGCCCAAAGATTTTCAAACTGCATGTTTTAGAGGCTGAGATTTCAAAGGAAATGTTTAAGATGACAGCTTTCCTAGGTGTGTGAGGAGGCGAGTCACCTGTTTCAACCAGAGCATCTCTGCTTTCATCGGTATTACGTATTATGGTTCCACACAAGATACTATTTAAAAAACATGTTCTTGTGCTTAAACACACACACAAACACACACACAAAACAAACAAACAAACAATAACGACAACAAAAACAAGGACATGATGGACTCTGGTCAGCCTCTTCATTTTCCCAGTATTTTTCAGGTAACAAATTTTGAAGCCCAGCTAGGTTTAAGATACTCCTACAAGGTTACACAGCTCAATTTCACTATGGATATGATGAGAAACCAGCACAGAGAACTTATTTCCTCAATCAAAAAATCAGGACACAAGGCCCGACAAGTCCAAGTACACTTATGGGGACAACAAGACAAAATATTTGAAATTGAGACTGTCTCAGAAAACCTATAATATATGGTCACTGCAGGAATAAAGCAAGAACATTTCCTGACTTCAAGCCTAGCTTGAGTGACAGGTGAATGAACTATGGTATAAAGTCACAGAGGGTGACTGTTACTTCTTTCCTGTTTTCTGCATTCTTTGATATATGATAGGACCTGCCAAATCCTATTGATTTTAGGGATACTTTCTGTATTAAGATTTATGCCCTAATGGCTCCTTTGGACTTCTCGGGCTGGCTAGACTCTCGACTTCTGGAATGCTTTGGGATAGCAGAGGCCAGGAGGAAATGATTCAGTAACTAACCCAGCTTCTGATAAATCCAGTCGGAGAAAAGTCCTCTGGTGTGTCAGTAGCTAGAATTTTAATGTCAATAGTTGTGAGCAGCTATAGATAATACACGTGTCCTTTAAATTTTGTAAGAGCTTCTAGCTGCCACAGCACAAGATACTCAAGGAACATATTCTATAAGATAAATGCATAAATACAGTAGAGAGAATGTGTGGTATTGGCACCATAGCCTATCAGCTTCGATAGCTCTGCTCAAAATACTGTACATTAAAGATATTACTTACGTAATAATACAAAGCATCCTTAAAGCCCAAATCTCAGCAAATGGGATGACTGTTGAAGAGCAGTGAGTTCGAGCCATGCAATTGCTAGGCTAGTCTGGTGCATAGGCCAGTTTAGGCAGCTGTGAGCACCATTTTTATTCTGCAGAGTCCAGAGTGGCTGATCCTTCTTACCTGAAAGGAGTTGTATTTTTCTTTTCTCTCAGTGTGTTTTATTTTGCGTTTGTCCTTTTAGGATTCCCCACCCCCACCCCACCCGCCAAAAAAAAAAGGTTGTTTAAGAGATGATTACATTGAAACTCAAGTCAATGTGATCAGTTTAGCAACACAGGGCTTTCTCAGGCTGGTTGGGCAAGCCCTTCTTCCTCCAACTTAAGGGTGCCAATAAAGCCACTAAAACACATGAAGGAAAACTGAATAAAAAAAGAATTAAAACTTCATTATTAGGAAACTTGTCCCTGGGGAAGTTAAACCCATTGGCTACATTTTGGATGCCAGAGTCAGACAACCAGAGGTGGCCTCATTGGGCAGGTGGACCTGTGTAGGCACACAGGACTCCACATTTAGAAGGTCCCTTGGCTAAATGCTCTGTTGTTGCCATAGCCAAAGTCTAAATGATATATGAACAAGGGGCCCTGTAAATTAAGTCTCCCATCCTACAAAGGGCCCCACAGACAATCTTCAGGGCATTTCTGGTTATAGTCTATTACTATGTCGACACTCCAAGGTTGAGACCCCGTGATCTGGAATCAGACACTCTACCACTAATTAGCTGTTTGTTTAGAACAAGTTACGACTCCTTTAGGATCCTCAGTTTCTTGATCTTTCTAATGGGGATGGCAACATGATCTATCACACTGCTTCGGAGGATTAAATGTAACAATGTACCTAAAGCACTCACCTTAACTACTGTCAAAAGTACTCTCTCAGTCCATATTTGTTGAATGAATGAACAGGGATAAAATCACCTCACAGAGGCCTGGGATTTCTATAGACCTTTGATTGTCCAAATGGAAGAACCTTCAAAACTTTAGGAGATTAAAATAGGTTTTTCCCAGCCTGCTTGGTCTGTCTATTCCTTCTTGATAATTCTTAGCCCCAAAGACCTCGCTGAATGGTCCAGAATTCAGCAGGCTTGGCTGTTAGAGATTAAGAATGAGGGAGCCGAAAATGTAGACCAAAACTGAGCAATAGAGAACTCCTGCAACACATTAGGAGCTTGAGGACATTTTTACGATTGTTTCCTATGTGTCATCGAGACCACAAATCAGTTCCTGCGGTGGGCGGCGGGGGCGGGGGGCTGGCATACTTTTGTGGGTGTGTATGCCCATGAAGAAGCATTTGCTTCAGAAAATAAACATTGCCTTAGTTTGTTTCTCTGGATCCGTGTATTCTTGACCACATGACGGAGACTGTGGTAGTTAGCACAATTTATCATTGAGTCATAATATTCATGTTTCAAGATTTGTAACCTATGGGTGCCAATGTCAAACCAGCCAAAGAGGCAACTTCGAAATAATTCAAGAAGAATCAGAATTAGAAGGGAATATATAGGCCACGGCCATTACTATAAATTCTAGGTGAGACACAGACCACAACAATGTCTCCCAAACCCCCTCTTCTCCCCCACCTGCTTTCATCATTCTTGGCTGCCACATGCAGACTGCTCCTCCCTAATCTTGGCTGAAGTGATATTTGTTCTTCTGTTTCTTGTCCTCTCCCAATCCAGCACTAGAAAAAGCCCAAGCATTGTGGTGACAAAGCACGATGCTTTTTCTTTCTTTATTTTTTTAAGATTTTATTTATTTATATGAGAGAGAGAGAGAGAGAGAGAGAGAGAGAGAGAGAGTGTGTGTGTGCATGAGTGTGGGGAGGGGCAGAGGAAGAGGGAGAAGCAGATTCTCCCTGATGTGGGGCTTGATCCCAGGACCCAGAGAGTATGACCCGAGCTGAAGGCAGACGTTTAACTGACTGAGCCACCCAAGCGCCCCAAGCATGATGCTTTTTAAAAGACTGGGAAATTAAAGAATTTGTTTCAGAGGACCGTGGAGGGAAAAGTCAATGATGGGTTAAAAAAAATTGTCCTGTTACATAGAATTACAATAGCATCTATTATAATAGTTTACCTACCACGTGGCAGGCACTAAACCTGGATTTTACAAACATCGTCCTAACTATCCTCGCAATTCTATAAAATGGGTATGATTGGGTATTGTAACAGAATCCTCTTCCAGCAGAGATAATAGTCAAACCAAACCCAAGAGAGACTGACTCCAAAGTCAGTGATACGTTGTTTCAACTTGCAGCAGGCATTCAGAAAACACTCCCCATGTGACTTACACATGTAGGAGTTTCTAATGGGCTTTGTGATGTTTCACCAAGAGGTTAGATGTGGGCCCTGACTTTCAGGGACTTAAAATCAAGTACAAAAGATTAAGCATGAGCAGAAATGTCTGCAATATAATAAGATTGTAAGTTCATACGAGTAGTGCAAACAACAAAAGCTATACAGAGTGATACTCTTTTATGGGAGAAAGCTAAATATGCCATTTGGAATTTCTTAGAATTATGCAGGACAAAATCACATTCTGGAAACTGGACTTAAGAGATGCCATTAGCTGGGGTACCTGGGTGGCTCAGGTGGTTAGGCATCTGGCTCTTGGTTTTGGCTCAGGTCATGATCTCAGGGTCGTGGGATCGAGCCCCATATGGGGCTCTGTGCTCAGCATGGGGTCTGCTTGAGATTCTCTCCCTCCTGCTCATGCTCTCTCTCTCTCTCTCTCAAAAAAAAAAAAAAGGTGCCATCTGCCAATTCAGTGAAACATGTTATGTACCAATGTTATGTCACATCGAAAATAATTAGTCCAATGGTTTTGTTTTGTTTTGTTTTGTCAGCCTTCTATGTTCTCCTATTATAAAGTGAAACACATTTTATCAAATGTTACTCTGAAGTCAGGTATATGCCTTCCAGCTTTTGAGTCTAAAGTAAGCATGGCTCATTTCACAGTTTACACCTCTGGAAGGAATTGGGAAAACAACAGATTGAATATTTCCTAGTTTGTGATACTCTATAGTATCTGGCGCTCTGGCGTCCAGTTAGTATCTGGGCTTGTGCTGTTCTGGAGCTGGAACCAGATCCTCTACTGGCATTGTCTTAATCAATTCTAGCCTGGTAGGTAGGACTAGCTAAGCTTTGGACAAATTTAAATGTAAGTTGAGCCTTAAAGGGTGGTGATGTGGACTTAGTAGGTATGAGAGAGAGGTTATCAAGGCATTTAGAGAAAGGCACAGCTTTAGGAAAGGACTGGCTGGGGGTACCTGGGGGGCTCAGTTGGTTAAGCAAATGACTCTTGATTTCGGCTCAGGTCATGATCTCAGAGTCCTAGGATCGAGCCCTGTGTTGAACTCCCTGCTCAGTGGGGAGTCTGCTTGTCCCCCTCTCCAACTTCCCCTCCCCTGTGCTCGCTCTCCCAGTCTCCCTCTCTTAAATAAATAAACAAATCTTTAAAAAAGTAAAAGAAAGAAAAGGACTGGATGGAGAGGCTCCCAACATGTTGACAAAATAGTTACTAATGGACGTATAGATTGAATAGAGTAATGAGATCAACATTAGAAAGTTAGGCGGGCAATAGTTTTTGAAAATTTAAACAACAGCAATGGAATTTTGCATAATTTTTTTTTTTTTTGGCGTGGGAAATGTTAATTTTCAGAGTAGGTGCCTGTTAAGATATGATCTGTTTCATGGTGATAACAGCAACAGGTAGTGCTAAATGAAGTGGGGAAAATATTTGAGACCAAGGTTAGGGTTTACTAGTTAAAAGTCTTTCTCTGAAAAGGGGAACCCTCCTACACTGTTGGTGGGAATGCAAGCTGGTGCAACCCCACTCTGGAAAACAGTATGGATATTCCTCAAAAAATTGAAAATAAAGCTACCATATGATCCAGCAATTTCACTACTGGGTATTTACCCCAAAGATGCAAATGTAGTGATCCGAAGGGGTACGTGCACCCCAAAGTTTATAGCAGCAATGTCCACAATAGCCAAACTGTGGAAAGAGCCAAGATGTCCATCGACAGATGAATGGATAAAGAAGATGTGGTATATATACACAATGGAATATTATGCAGCCATCAAAAGGAATGAGATCTTGCCATTTGTAGCGACGTGGATGGAACTGGAGGGTCTTATGCTGAGTGAAATAAGTCAATCAGAGAAAGACATGTATCATATGACCTCACTGATATGAGGAATTCTTAATCTCAGGAAACAAACTGAGTGTTGCTGGAGTGGTGGGGGTGTGGGAGGGATGGGGTGGCTGGGTGATAGACATCGGGTAGGGTATATGCTATGGTGAGCGCTGTGAATTGTGCAAGGCTGCTGAATCACAGATCTGTACCTCTGAAACAAAGAATGCAATATATGTTAAGAAAAAAAAAAAAGAAGATAGCAGGAGGGGAAGAATGAAGGGGGGGAAATCGGAGGGGGAGATGAACCATGAGAGATGATGGACTCTGAAAAACAAACTGAGGGTTCTAGAGGGGAGGGGGAGGGGGGATGGGTTAGCCTGGTGATGGGTGTTAAAGAGGGCACGTTCTGCATGGAGCACTGTGTGTTATACACAAACGATGAATGATGGAACACTACATCAAAAACTAATGATGTAACGTATGGTGATTAACATAACAATAAAAAAATTTAAAGAAAGAGTCTTTCTCTGAAGCCGAGGTAAGGGGTCTGCATGTCTGGATTGGGCCAGTGGTTGTGGCCAACTTGGGAAGGATATCAAGCCTGGTGGTTGCTGTCATTAGACTTTAGGGAAGCATGCTGGGACCTCAGCAGCACAGACTGGCTCAGGAGACCTTAACATAATAGAGATCTAATTTGCTAGGTAAAATAGAGCTCAGGGAGTCGGGTGGCAATAATAATAACAATAGCAGTGGCATTGCTAATAGCTGAAATATATTGTGTGTGCTGCATATCGTGTTCCCATCGCCGTGCTAAGTGATTCCCCTGGGCTACTTCCTGCAATTCTTAAATCAAGTTGATGAATCAGGTATTGTTTTCTCTGTTCTCCAGATAGGAAAGCCCAGGCTCGAAGTGGTTGAGTAAGTCCTGTTCCTTCAGCAAGTGGTAGTGCAGAGATCTAAACCCAGATGCTCTGAGAAGAACCTGTGCTAGTCACTGTGGTGCCTGGTCTTCAATAGCTAAAGCCGGGGCATCGTGGTTTCATGGTGATAATACCGCGCTGCTCAACATTGCCAGCAATGGTGATGCTTTGGAAGAACTATTCAAGTCCATTGAGCTTCCATGTCTCCGTCTCTAAAATGGGAATCATTAATAGTTGCTTGGCAGGGATGTTTTGGAAAAGTTAAAATCGGTAACGTGTGTAAAATGCCTGGCAAGATAAATATTTCCAACCGTAGATGAAGAAATGCTTTGGGATTCCAGGTGGTCAGCCATACCCAGATCCTGGTAACGTGATCCTGGTCGATTGGCTCATTCATCACTGTCCACATTCCCTTATTCCTCAGTGCTGTGTTGGAGGACAGTTGCTGGAGAGAGGAGCAGTCCAGTGAAGTCCAGGGGTCATTGCGTTGGTTTATTTGGCTACAGGACAAAGGACGGCTGCCGTCACAGAACCCTCCACACAGAAGTTCAGTCCTATAGATCAATGAAAGCAACAAAGGATGGCCAGGAGGAAAATGAGAGTGGAATTGGTAAAAATGTGGGCACGTGGATCCTCACACTGAGCCCAAGTCATAATAGATCGGTGTTTATTTTGACAAGATTAATCCCAGACTCCACCCGTGAGTGTGCTGCAGCACCTACTCTCCTTACAGACAGGAATTCCTGGGAGTTTTTGACATTATAAAGGGCATTGCCGAAGCCTGGAAAAATGATCAGAACAGTTGAAGGAAGCTTAAGGAAACTATGGCCAGAGGCAGGACTTCAGGGCATTTGAAGAGAAGGGGAGAGTGATTTGTCTATTTTAGGAAGTCATGAATAAGATACTGCCATGAGGATCCTGCTCAAAGGTCCCTGGCAATGCTGATTTAGCTGGTGTTCCCATTTCCAGGAATGATTTTCACCAGAGCATGCGCACACACACTTACCGATGTACGGCTGGCTGTGCTTCAGAGAATTAGAATTGGCTCAGGCACCTCGGAACTGATTCTAGGGGAGCAAAGGAATATAAATGGTAACAAAATATGACAAATACACTTCATCTCTTGTGTCCGCTTGGATCAGTACCCAGACACATGGGTCGTGCCTGAATCCTGACCTTCAGAAGGATTCTGAGCCCTCAGCTTGGATTTTGTCATCATTCACCACCACCTTAACTATTTATTAGTCAGTTTATGTCTTCGTTCCGCAATAAAATGTAAGGCGTATGAAGGCAGAACATCTTTTGTCTTTCTCACTGCTGTGTCTCCAGTATAGGACACATAGTTGGGTGCTCAATAAATAACCATTGAATGAATGAGTGAAGATATTCTTGGGCATATTTCAGTCGTTTTCTTCTTTAGTCCAGAGTATTAATAAAAACCCTTTCAAAGTTTTAAAAGTGAAAACCTAAATTTAGATATGGCCCTATCATCTCTCTATTCCTTCTCCTCCCCCTTGAAGACTAACTATTTTCTGAAAAGCCCCCCACTGGGGTTGGAATTTATTCTGCAGGCATAAGGGAGGTTTTGGAGGTTTTTGAGGAGTGGATTGATGTGGCAGATAGATTTCTCTTTCCCAAAGATAACTTTGGAAACAGCGTGCAGCCTAGATGAGGAGTAAAACAGACTGCAGGCCTAGAATCCAGTTAGAGTGCTATTAAGGTGAGAAACCATGCAAATTAATAAATATTGGGATAGGTGGGTGTTGGCAGAATGCTTTGGGGAGCTACATAGCTGTGTGCGGTGTATAGTTCTCTTGCACTTCATAATGAAAGTAATAATGGTACTAGTAATAATACTAAGGAATAAAAATAAGTACCATTTACGGAGTGTTTATTCTCTGCCAGGGACTTTTCTAAGAAGTTCAGGAGATCGAGCAAGTTGTCCAAGTTTGCACAGCTATTGATAAGTGGAAAAGCTGGAATTCAGACCTAAGTTTTGATTCTAAACTCAGAGCCCTTCTCACCACACTACAAACAAAATCTGAAAGTACTGTATGTGTGCTTTCTGAATGTAAATATATATTACTTATGTAAATGCACTTTACTTTTGGATTGTAAGCTTGTTGAGATTGTAAGCTTCTGGAAGGCAGAAGAACGTTGCCTTCTTTTCGTTTTTCTTAGCTCACACACACACACACACATATGCACATAGATGCATATTATATATAGAGTAAGTATGTGCATATGTGTATGCGACTCTCCTGGGTGAAGATGCCCACCCCACCGCGACCTGCATTTTAACAGGGAACCATGGAGACAGACATCTCCTCCCAAAGCGGTGCCCTTTCAATGGTCAGACTTTCAGGTAGGCAATAAAAGAACGCTTTTGAGTTAGGGGAGCCTTCATTTCTTCTCTCAAATAACAGGTTGCAATTCACAGCCTTCGCCCTCAAGCCTCTTCACCGGACACACCTCTCTCTGTCTGTGTCGGAGGGAGGACTGACTGACGCATTGAGAAGGACCAAAGGCTGCGATGCTGGGCCTCGCCTGTGCTCAGTGAAATCCTTCATATGCCTTCAAAAGCTCACTGTTCCGTGCTCTCTTCCCTCTGCCTTGCTGCTTTCTTTACCCAGCAGCTGCTTTTTCTCCTGACACCGTGTGAAGCTCCAAGGATAAAGGGGCTTAGAAGAGAAGGCAGGATTTGCACAAGGCCCCTCCATCAGGAGGGCGCCCGTCAGAAAGCAAAAGCAGTGGCCCTCCTCAGCTGTGCCCGCAGAGACCCTCTGCGCAGGCGTGGGCTCACCGCTGCCTTTCCCCATCTTGCCCGCCCCTCTTACGTCCCCCATCCTGCCGCGTTTTAGTGAGTCTTCTTTTTGGACATCCAGTGACAAACTCAGTCAACAGCTTGTTTTGAGATTTGAAGAGGTGAATTCCAGAGGCCCTGGGGCCTGTTTTATTTGGGTGGTGGGCTCAGGGCGCGGGCCTGCCTGACAGAAGAGAGAACAGACAGCTCCCGGACTGCCCTTGGGGTTTGTTAGCTCATAGAATTTTACCCACAGGACTTTCAAGTTACGTGTGGCTTTGCCTCAGGGAAGGGTGTGACAAGGCAGATAGTAGGGAATGAATCTCTGCACGTTTCCAAATGCCCAAACCTAGAAGCCAATGAGGTCTCAGAAGCACAAGCATTACGTTTGAGTGAGGGAGGATGCTCCCTTCTCTGAGGGAAAGATCTAGAGCCATTTAAGAGAGGAAAGGGTTCCCTTCCCATTTCTCCCAACAGCAAACACAGAGGGTCCCCTGGGTTAGAGAAGGGAGAGAGATACAGGTGAAAAGATGAGAAGGGGGTTCAGGATTGCCAAGGAGGAGAGGGCTGGGCCGGAAGCAGCATTGGCTGAACGTCCAGATGTTGTGCAGAGTTGAGCCACGGTCTGAAGGTCACCCTACAGGCAGGCAGCCTCAGCCCCCAGGCTACTGCTGGTCACCAGCTCTCACTGCCTGCCAGAGACACAGGAAGACTTCCCTCCCGCAGCAAACACCACCTCTTACAGGGACTACCCAGCAGCCGTCTACATTAGGAGACTTGACTTGATCCCTGGCCATTTACCCCCATGTGGAAAACTCCCACCTCACGAAATTCCAAGGTACTGGGTTGCCCCAAGAGATGGGGGACAGCCACGGTCTCCTTGCAGAGCTGTGGAAGAAAGCATTTGCCCTTGACGAAGCGGAGTGCCGGTGCTACAGAAATCTGCTTGCTGGTAACTCTGTGATCACATTTATAGCAAAAGAGCATTGGCCACTGTCACTGTATCTCCCAACTCCCAAATCAGGACACACTATTTGTTACACGAACTGACTTGTTGTAAGGTAATTTTAAATTGGGACCTTCTCAGAAACGCAGCATTTATGGTTTGGCCTATTGTCCTGAGGCAGAGTTATTTGTGGAGAGAATGTAGAAGAAATTCTATGAATTCCTAAACTGCTCAAGTAAAAATACATCTAGTCTCCCCCTCCCCGCCCCCCCCCACTGATATCCACCATTCCCCTCAAAAGTTTCTTAGAGGTGGGATTTTCTTCTCTGGGTTCCAATACCAGATGAATTCCTCCAGGTGCATGTAGACTTAAGGCCAGAGTCAGATGTCTGTAGTTCACAGCATAGATTTGGCCTGCAGATGTGTTTTATTCTGGGTTGTTCCACACAGAGAAATAGGTGTTGACTATTTAAAAAAAGTCAAGAGAGAACACACAAATATCTGGGTTTGGGGCTTCTTTTGGATGACAGGAAGATCTAGCAACATTGAAGCACAACATCCCTTCCTGCCTCCCCTGAGATCGCCAGCTTGCTAGAGAGCCCCTAGCCGCCTCCAGTCTCCTGGTACATTTTTGGCAGTGAGGGGACGTGGCATATATCAGTGGGATCATGCTTCACGCTTCTTTCTTTTCCTCTCTCGCAAACCAGCTTTTCTTTTTCATGTTACGGTCAATGTCCTTGAAAATGCTGTGATTTCGTCTTAGAGCAGGAACTGTGCCCTTGGCTCCCTAGCAAACACTGAGATTTGAACTTGAGAACATAGCCATGAGCCCAAATGGACTGGTCCCTCTGCTCAGCTGGAAAATATTTGTGGGTATTTGCTTGTGGAAATTATACCTCAGTTTGGACTAGAGTTTTTATCATCTAAATCTCTAAACTTCTCCCAGAGTCTTAAAATGGGGAGTGCAGAGACAAGACTCAGTTAGCCCTCTAACTTGGAGCTTTTAACCTATCTAAGAGAATTCAGATACACTGGCTCTTAAATTGTACTGCACCTCCCAGATAGGCTCTATTGATGGTTCTGCATATTGCCCACTCACGGCTCACTGAAGTATCCTTCATTCCTTCACCCTCCCGGACCCCTTGCATAAAAATGTATGGCTTCTTGCACATCACACAGGTCCAAAGAACAGACATTTGTCTGAGGCGGTTTACCTTTAGAAATGAGCACTTTGTGGCTTGGAATTATGCCAAGTGTATTTGATTAATTAATTGTGTGACTTTAGACGAGTAACTTGCCCTATGAATGCTTTAGTTTCCTTTTATAAAATAAGACTAGACCTAGACTGACCCCTACATATTCATGCAAGTGATTCGTTCAAGTAATATGTAGAAAACACGGACTACATCACAGACACTGTCCTGGGGGCTGAGTTTATATAAGATGTAAAAGATAAGGACACCTCTCTTGGGCATCCTTAAGCCTAGAGGTAGAGACCTATTACCTTTGTATCGATTTATTACCTATCAAAATTTATTATATGAATCTACACATGAATAGTAAAGAACATGTATTCATATTACTCAGAAAACAGTGGGATAAGGGCAAGGACAAATATGTAGCCAAATGTGTACAATTCTTGAACAGAAGCTCTTGCAGGGGACAGAGGAGACTTCAGAGTTAAAGGGTGAGTTTTGTGTTGGGTTTTATTTTTTTTATTTTTAAATTTTTTTAAAAAAAGATTTTATTTATTTGACAGAGAGACACAGCAAGAGAGGGAACACAAGCAGGGCGGGTGGGAGAGGGAGAAGCAGGCTTCCCGCGGAGCAGGGAGCCCTACGTGGTGCTCGATCCCAAGACCCTGGGATCATGACCTGAGCCGAAGGCAGACGCTTAACGACTGAGCCACCCAGGCGCCCTGTGATGGGTTTTAAAGTATGAACAGAATCTGGATGAGATTCAAGGCGAAGGGGGTATCTTGTGTGGAGCCCCAGATAAAAGCCAAGGTATTTGGGGATGCAGGAGCTTTGGAGAGTGGGGCAGGGAGTGTGAGAAAACAGGCCTGAAGATTCTAGCACAGAAGGCTTTATAGAGCTGTGCTAAGCATTTTAGACAGAAATTCCTCTGGAGGCCTTTACCCATAAATATTATTTTTGCATAAATCTTATATTTTTCTGGAACATTTGGGGTTGTTCTATTAATAACTACAGAGCATTTGTCCTCTTAAGGTTCATTTCAAAACCCAAACTTTGGAACAGTTGCACTAACACACGAAGCACTAGTAGGAAGCAGTGGTAGAAATTATGGTGGGGTAGTGTTGCGGCAAATGTTTGGGTTGCGAAAAATAAATACTCATCAGAAGCAGATGTGTCCACCTGGCTGTAGATTAGGGAGGAAAGCAACCCAGGAAGCTGAAGCATGAAAGGCGACAGTAATCTCAGCCTAGTGAGCCACTGAGCATAATTTCAGATAAACCGTTTCCTTATTCCCTTGGGATCACTCTGCGTTAATAGCGTCCTCTCTCTTACTGGGTGAAAAATATACTCAGGGATTCTTCCCATTTAGTAGTTCAAAGGTGAGAAAAGGAGAGATAAACTGTTTCTTTCCAATTTCACCAAACCAGATTCCACTAGGTGCCCCTCGAACGGCTTGATTCGGTCCTTGCCAAAAGCTGCCTGTTGGTCTCCCTTTGGTTTTCTTTGTTCATCTTTAAATCATGAACTCGAGCTCTGAAAACATGGTGCTGCCAGTTCAGTTTGGCTCCCTCTGCTGGTCAGATGTCGCCTCACAGCAGCAATACCAGGCTATTTCGGGGTAGCGCCTTCACCAAGACTATCACACTATTTCTTTTAATTTCTTGGCAATGCAGTATTGGAATTTTAAAAAAGGGGGGCTATTTAAAATCCAACAGTCCCTTCCTCTAGCAGATTATAATAATTTTAAAACACTGCAGATTAAATGTGGGGCCTCCACTGGGTCCCTGCCCTTGGTATTAATTAACAAAGCTTGAAACGAGCCATGATTAATTGCAAGTCCAGGAGCGCAACGCAGTTTGATGAATATGTTCAGATTTCAGGGAGAAAAACATTCAGACCGTTGCTTGAGGCAGGAGGCTCCACAATAATAACCAGTTTGGTTTCAAAAACGTGTCTTTGCCATATAAATTGCAGAGTGGATCATCCTTGGAGTGAAGTCCGCTGATAATAGAGTAGAAGGGGGAATCTGAAGCCATCTGCACAGCATGAGCCTACTCAGCCTTCTTTTCTTTCTGTTTCTTTCCTTCTTCTTTTCCTTCTTTTTTTTTTAAGATTTTATTTATTTATTTGACAGAGAGAGACACAGTGAGAAAGGGACACAAACAGGGGGAGGGTCAGAGGGAGAAGCAGGCTTCCCGCCAAGCAGGGAGCCCAATGCGGGGCTCAATCCCAGGACCCTGGGACCATGACCTGAGCCGAAGGCAGATGCTTAACGACTGAGCCACCTAGGCGCCCCTCTTTTCTTTTTTTTTCTTTCTCTCTCTTTTCTTCCCTCCATCCTTCCCACTTTCTTTTTCTTTCTTTCTTTCTTTCTTTCTTTCTTTCTTTCTTTCTTTCTTTCTTTCTTTCTTTCTTTCTTTCTTTCTCTTTCTTTCTTTCTTTCTTTCTTTTTCTTTTTCTTTCTTTCTTTCTTTCTTTTTCTTTCTTTCTTTCTTTCTTTCTTTCTTTCTTTCTTTCTTTCTTTCTTTCTTTTTCTTTTTCTTTCTTTCTTTCTTTCTTTCTTTCTTTTTCTTTCTTTCTTTCTTTCTTTCTTTCTTTCTTTCTTTCTTTCTTTCTTTCTTTCTTTCTTTCTTTCTTTCTTTCTCTTCTTTCCTCTTTTTTTTTTTTAATTTTCCCTCTCCAAATGATAAGACCTAAATAACAGATTAAATAAAAGTAGGAGAGTGAAGCAGATAGGAGATACGGGATTTTTTTTTAAGAATGGAAGATAACATTCACAGTTTTAATACACAAAGAAATGCATCCACACAATGGTTTTTTCTTCATTCTCAGAACTCTTGTAGAGATAGTTGTCCACAAGAGCTCAAGGATCTGGAGGGAAAAGATCATAGACTATTGGAAAGACAAGTGACCTCCATGGTTATTAACTCTAAGCCCTGGGTTTATAGTGGGGGAGGAAGTAGGAGGCAGGGGATGTGCAGCATCACCCAGATGGCTGGAGGCCAACCATGGAGCAGAATCCTGATGCGGCGGAGGATAATGGCAAGATGGACAGATGGATGTGGACTTCAAAGATCTAAGTCTGAGTCATGGCCCCACCTCCATCCAACAGCAGGGTTGGCTTCATGAGTGTGTGGCCTGCACCGTCATACAAGCTCCCCACTTAGAAGGGATCCACACTTGGTTTGGTGCTCTGCTCTTGCCATCTTGAGATTCTTAGATTTTTTTTTAACATTTTCACATTTTCATTTTTCTTGGGCCCCTGAAAATTATGTAGCTGCTTCCATCTAGCACTATAGGACCTGAAGCACATCTTAACACATCTTAAGACTTCTCCGAGTCTCAGTTTTCTTATCTATAAAGGGATTATAATCATGCCTGCACTGGATGAAATAACTAAGTGGGGGTAGTTAGGGGGAAACATTTTGTAAATCATCAAGTGCTATGCAAATATAGGGCAAAATTATTAGCTTTCCTGAGCTGCAGCACGTTTTCCATAGCAATATTTTTCATGTGTTTTTCCTGGAAATTTATGAGCTGTTTTTCTGTTTTTGCTCAGGGTGCTGTCGTACCTGATTTAACTTCCTGCTATCTTATACAGAACCTCTGCACCCTCAAACAGAGAGGTTTTCTCTCTTCCAGAAAGTACAGCTTTTAAAGGGGGAAGTAAGAAGAGACAGTGATGGTCAGAGAAACCTTTGAGATACAAGAAATAATTACAGCTTGGGGTGAGGACTTCAGCAGAAGGCCACATTGAGAATGATTTAAGAGTGGTAGTAAAACGCAGATTTTCTGCTAGGTATTCAGGCATGAAGGTCAAAAAAGCAAAACTTCTGGCTCTAGCTTTTATTTATCCAAGCATATTTGGACAGTTAGAGGGTAGCCTTTGATAAAATAGGATGCAGGTGAATAGGCTTGCCTTGAATACTTCGGCTCTCTTTTTTCTTTTCTCTTTTCCCACCTTAGTGGGGTCCCATTGCTCAGAGGCAAGAGAGAGCAAATAGAGGTGCTCCAGGTGGGAAACCTCAGAGAGCAGTTAATTATAGTCAGAACTAGAGGTCAGACTCTTGGTAGCGTTCCTGGGATTCTCCTATGGAGGAATGGTGTAGGGTATGACTTGTAGGGGGGTGTGCTATGGGGATATGGACAGAGAAGGCGCATGAATGATAGAGGGAAGTTATAGAAAAATAGGGCAAGCCTTCTATCGTTTATAAATTCCAGTGCTAGCAGGTCAGCAAGCATGAAGTAAAAACTTCAGTGGACACGGTATCAGGAAATCTGTTACCATCCACCCTGGCTATAGTCATTAGACCTGTAACAAGACAAAGAGAAATACTACAAGATTTGTCTGAAAAAAATGTGTGCCACGGAGGTCATTGTGAGATCTGTCAAACTGTTTATGATTGGTTACCCCTCACACACACACACGGACACAGTAACAGATGCATGCCCTTATCACATACAAAATTCCATCTGTTTTTGGATTTTATTTGACTGTGATTAGTGCACTTCTAATCTTCATTACTTCAGCCAAGTTATCTGTGTAGGACTCACTAAAACCCAGGAAAGTGGAGTGAGCATATGCTGAGGGCACTGGTGAATATGTTAGCAAATCAAAGGTGTGATGGAAAAAGAAACAAAGAACAGAGTAAGGAGGATCAGGATAGGGTGGGCAGGTGGTCAATTTTTTTTAAATTTTTTTATTGCTATGTTAATCACCATACATTACATCATGAGTTTTTGATGTAGTGTTCCATGATTCATTGTTTGTGCGTAACACCCAGTGCTCCACGCAGAACGTGCCCTCCTTAATACCCATCACCAGGCTAACCCATCCCCCCACCCCCCTCCCCTCTAGAACCCTCAGTTTGTTTCTCAGAGCCCGTCGTCTCTCATGGTTGGGCATGTGGTCTATTGAGAAGAGGATGTTTGAGAAAAAATTGAAGGCTGTGAAGTATAGGGAAGGAGATGGTTAATAATTCTAAATGAGGACAGACTCTTGTTGTTGTTGTTTGTTTGTTTTTTAAATATAGATTCAGCCCCACAAATGTTGCCCAAGTGAAAAGGCATGAGAGAGGAAAAAGCACATCACCTAGACCCGCATTTGTCTTGCACCCCCACATGAGGGGCACCAGTGACATGTGTCTGTCTTTTCCCCAGCACGTTTAGCATACCTAGCCTTGCACAGGGAGGGATGAAAGGCAACTGAGTCCGAGGGGAGCCTGCTCTTCAAAAACACCTAGTGACAAACAGTCCTAGGAGGATGGCCGCAGGGAGATGGTAGAACAGACTGAATTATTCTGATTTACCTTCTCCTGCTAATCAGGTCCCTTTGCTCCACAGGAGAGTTAAAGGGGGGGGGGGGGAATTCAGCTTATTTCTCTTCTTTCATATGGAGTGTAGTTTTTTGAGCTCTCATTCTATATTCCTTATGTATCCTTAAAGAAATACTCTTGAGAAAAAATCAGTTTCTGGAAAGGGTGGGGCTCAGAGCCCTCTAAGCACTGGGTTAGGAGAGGAAATTCTTCCCTGACCTGAGACACAAAATGCCTCCCAACTTCTTTTCCTGCTCGTATGAAAAGGTCTCATGTCCAGAAAATCCATCAGCTTCACTTCTCTTGATCCAAATCTTTCCAAGTCTATCTGTACTAATAGCGTTGAGGCTGATGGGGACTTCCACACAGAGTCTCCAGACAGAACCTACCTGTGGGGACTGTTGGGAAATTCAACAGGCTTGGCCCTGAATTTGGGTGGTAACTCCATGAATACAGAACTCACTGTATTTTCAACATTTGGGGTCTTATCATTCCAGAGGTTACTGAGTTAGCTGCGTCTGGAAATAAATGTCCTTGACAGTAAATAAATGTCCTGGAGTTCTTGGATGAGCCTGCTCTATCGGCCCTGTCTTGATAGAATAGTCTCCCTGAATTGAACGTGGATATAAGATCTTACTTAACTTTCACTCTTGATCAAGGGAAGACAGGACCGTATGAGGAAGAAATGGGCTTGCCTCACGCATGCATTTGCGCCCCACCCACTCTCGAATTTTCACTTGTTTGTTTGTCCTCCACATTTCCGTAACTGATTCTCTTATAACTGAGGTTTCAGGACTAATTAAGATAATGAAAAAAAAAGAGAGAAACAGGTAAATGATTCTCAACTTAGAGGTTCATTGAGGTATTTAGAAAGTCTGTGAGTTATTTTCACTTTTTCAAACATGAGGAACAAATATTTATTTCGGGAAGGGTATAATAGGTTAACTAAAATGTCATGAATCTTTCCTTTCTTTTGGAATTCAGCCCAAGGTGGCAATTCTGGTTATGGAAAGCTGACCAGGAGGCTGTGATTGGCTCAGATATCACTGTTTGTTTCTTTTTCTATAGTATATCTTCTATATTATTTACATATTCTTACATATTTATGTATTATTTGCATTTTATGGTGTTTATTTTATTTCATTAATCTCCTCCCACTAGAATATGAACTCCATGGGGACAGAGAACTTTTAATATTTTGTTCACTGTTAGAACCTAAACATCGAGGATAGTGCGGGGAGTGCATTGCTTATGGTACAAAAAGAGTGGATATTGTCCGAAAGTTTAAATTGCAGTCAATGATTTGTTATAGAGTTCCTACTCTATTCTACATCCTGTTCTAGTCACAGAATATCATGGGTTCTTCAAATCCACCTACCTACCTAGATTAACTATACCGGGTGAACTGTCCAAAGAAGCTATTCATGAAGGCAGCAGAATGTTCTGGCAGGGGTATGAGCTTGGCGATTCCAGGTGTTTGATTACGTGGGTAGTGATCCGAGGTAAGGTGCATGTGCGTCCAGACACTTAGTTTCTGTGTCTCTAATGAATGATAATAATTCCAGCTTCACTGGGTCTGTGAGAGACTAAAATGAGATAATACATGCCATAAGCACCTACCTTATTTTTTGTCATATAATAAGCATTCAACAAATGTTAATTCCCCTCTTCTTATTTTGATAGGCAATAAAACCAAAGACAGAACAAGCTATAAAGTAATGCATTTTCACAGCAATAGCTCCTAGGGGGTAAGCATTATTTCTTTTATGAATTCTTGACAGCTTCTTACTTCAGAGTACTTAAAGAAAATATATCATCGCTAAAAATTGCTTTTCAGACCATTAACCTACCTTATCGGGGCAACTAAAAAATATCATTAGTTGATTATTGAATTACGATGGTTATTTTTCATATGTGTGTAGGTACCCTCTCTTTCAACTAGATTACAAAAACCGCCTGTGTCCCCCCATGGCGTTAGAAGACTTTTATAGAATTTGCAACATATTTTGTTGGTAGGTTGCTTAAATGAGGACTCTCCACCATTTTGTTAAACTTTTCCACGCCGCGCTTTAAGCAAAGCTCCCCTTAGTCCCTGCCCATTCAACTCACTGGTCTTATACGTGGCTCCCCTCACGTTAATTCCCAGTGTAGTTTATACAGTGAAGACTGAGGTGCTTTGCTCTTCTGTGCCTCTGGAATGCCTGGGTCTCTGGATTCCCTGCTGCCATGTTTCTGAGGAGGCTCATTGGGAGCTGGTGCCAAAGGACTGTCAGTGTATCTGGGCATCGTCCCAAATCTTAAACACAACTGGAAAAACATTAGGCTCTTTAGGGGATACAATTGACTAGATGACATTAAGCAAACTGCTTGACAGCTGATGACTACATGAGGCCTCAAGGTTCCAGCCCAGGCATAAAAAAGAGAATTTGGGAAAGTAACAGCCTAGACACTAGCCCAGGTTTTCCCGTGTTGTCTGAACCCCATTTTTAAAAGAATCAGCCAGAAAGCTTTCAAAATACAGACTCATAGGTTCAGACCTAGATCTGCTGAATCAAAATTTCAAAACCACCTCTACAAGAGTGCCAATGACAACACCCCCAGAGCTTTTGGTGCAGCCAAGTCCATCTACTAACAATGGAGTCATGAATTGTTTGCCACTCATGGTTGGCCAAAGGTTTGCATCAGAGTGTTCTATACAGTTGTTTTCTCCAGGGATGACTTATATGCTGACGTAGATGAAACCCTGTGTGCCTCTGCACATCCTTCTTCCCCCTTCTAGACTGTCTTTCCACCGTCTATCCAGTGAACGCTCATTCGTTATCCTCAGGGCTCTGTTCATCCCCAGTCTCCTATGTGAAGCTTTCCCAGCTCCCCCGAAGAGACCAAATGACTGACTCCCGGCGCCACATTTTGCATTTGCATTTCTCTCCATGTCTGCACTTATCACAATATTTGAAATTATTTGTTTGCCTGTGTTTTTCCTCACTGAACAAGCAGCTCTTCAAAGGGAGGGACAGCGCCATGTTAATTCTGATGCCTCCTCCACGTCTGGCACGCTCGTTAGCACCAATACTTATTATTTAAATGGATGGATTGATGAGTGAATGAATTCTTGGGTGAATGTTTAATTAATTAGGAAAATAATTATTTTTCCCCGGGAGGAAAGGGCTCCAAGAAAAGCACCCAGACTATTTTTCACACCCAGCCTTTCTCTCTGCAGCTCCTGCTTTTCCACCCACGCGCGCAGAACACCACACTGTAGGCAAGGAAGAACAGTGGTGTCAAGAGGACTTACGCCAATCCCAAATCAGAAAATGTGCCTTCTGTCTGTGAGCTACAGCTGGTTACCTGGGGAACCAGATTTATCGCCATGTCCTCAATACAGTACATCTCAATGAGGGCACTTTTAATAACCAATTGATGTGTAATTGCCTGTATAAATTATGTATCTCTTGTGCAGCTCCAGCCTCTATGCACGGAGTGAATTATGGAGAAAACCTCCTCTCAGGATTATTCCGTGGCTGGTCTGATGCAGCTGCAGGGCCCTTCAGAGGGTCCTAAAGGGGATCCAGTTCACTTATTTGGGGCTTCTCAGGCATTCGTTGGAGAAGAGGAGATGGAAAAGGAAGAACTATTGGACACTGTAAGCTCACGTAACAAAGAAGCAGAAATACAGGATTATTCAAACTTCAGCCCTAGGAAGACCTCAGAGTTCATGGAGTCCAAATCCCTAATAGTTTACCTCCCCGAGTAAATGACGTGTTAAGGGGATGTTTTGCCTCTGCGTGAATATCTTCAGTGGTGGGAGGTGAGTTGTGCACTGCAAAAGCAAAGTCTTTGTAGTTAGATAAAACAGAACTCTTTATGGGGTGACCTAGTCAAGAGGATTAAGTCTTTCTGGGCCTCATTTTCTTTGTGAAGTGGGAATGATGATGCTTATCTCGCTGGGTTACCATGACTATTATTTTTTGAAGATTTTATTTATTTATTTGAGAGAGAGAGAGAGTGCACACACAAGAAGGGGGAGGGGCAGAGAGGGAGAGGGACAAGCAGACTCCCTGCTGAGCAGGGAGCAGGACATGGGGCTCAATCCCAGGACCCTGAGATCATGACCTGAGCCAAAGTCAGACCCTTAGTCAATGGAGCCACCCAGGCACCCCAACCATGACTATTAAATGAAAACATATACAATGACAATAATTTTGAAGATATTAAATTTGTTTTAGACCTGAATACATTTTTTATTATGTTAATCACCATACATTACATCCTTAGTTTTTGATGTAGTGTTCCATGTTTCACTGTTTGCGTATAACACCCAGTGCTCCATGCAGAACGTGCTCTCTTTAATACCCATCACCAGGCTAACCCATCCCCCCACACCCCCCCAGAACCCTCAGTTTGTTTTTCAGAGTCTATAGTCTCTCATGGTTCGTCTCCCCCTCCAATTTCCCCCCTGAAGATATGAAATTTAAATAATTTCACCCTCTCCACCTTCCCAATTACAAGTCACTTTCTCCGACAGCCATTCCACCATTACGATCCTTGAGAATGGAGAGGCCAGGGCTGCCTCTTGAGGAGGAAGAGAGGATATAAGGGGAAGTCAGCTCCAGCAGAAAGGGGAGAAAATAAAGCCCTTCCAGGGGGCATGTGAGAGTCAGGAAAGACACGTATGCAGGAACATCGGTTTCAATATATGCATGCCTACCATAGGGAGAATCCCGCAAGGGTGAGCAGAGAGCTGAAGATGAGGGAGTTAATGTCCTTTCCTTATGTGGAGTCTAAGGAGGAGGCCACTGCACAGAGCATCTCCTCCCAACAGTGGGCATCGGAATAAAAATGGAAATGCAGCACATTTGGGCAGAACAAAGACTTGAGTTAGCATTTTGGGGCCTCTGTCAGCTCCTGTGGAAGGGATCCGTAGGTCTCTGAATGGTCTTCAAGATAAGCTGAGAGGGCCGATTTCAGAACCTTGGGGTCTGTGGAAATGTCAAGTCTAGCAGAGCGATGTCTCCTTCACCTCTTCACTGCGGGGTGTTTAGCCTAAACACCAGGCAAAACGAGGAGTGTGGCCAAGAACCAAAGGAGTTGTCAGTGTCAGGAGGAGACAAAGTGAGCCTGGTCAGCAAGAGTGGTCCAGAAGGTCCTGACCAAGCCAGGGGGACAAGCCGTAAATTCACCTCTCTGATTCTGTTTCCAGATGAGACTGCCAAGACCTGGGTGGGTTAAGTAACGCGCACACACATGCTTCATGGTGAAGCCAGAGCCCAACCTTCTGTGCAAACTGTTATGGAGACTGGGCGAGATCTTCTGGGACAACTACTCAATGAGTTAAAAGCCATCTATTTGTTTCTCCCTGAGAAATGGGGTCGAGCAGCAAATGGTGAAGGCACATCCTTCTGACCAGAAAATATGTTTTATTGATCTCTTGGCGTGGGATGCTGTGCTGAGTGGCATACAACACATGCTCCTTAAACACAGTCTGTGCTCTCTGAAAACTGAGAAATGGCCAGGGCCACAGACACGTACAGGTCAAGAGCATGCAGAGAACGAGCACACACCATGCATGAAAGAAATCCATGTGTTTCAGGAAGATGCGTTTATCAAATAAAACTATCATGTGTGATAAATGTGAGGATGAGTGCATACCAGGGAGGCAGATGAGGAGAAGCTGAATGGAAGTGAGAGTGGGAGTGCACGTAGTGTGGAGGTAAAGAGCATTGACTTTGGAGACAAATTTTGAAAATGACAGTCACTTACTCGTTGTGTGACCTTGGGGAACTTCACCTTACTGAGCCTCAGTTTCTTTATGTATAAATAGGCACATTGGTAGGAGCTCATAAGGCTGCTTTAAAAAAAAAAAGATTTTATTTATTTATTTGAGAGAGAGAGAGAGAGAGAGAGAGAGAGTGCACCAGCAGGAGGGAGGGGGAGAGGGAGAAGCAGACTCCTTGCCCAGCAGGAAGTCTAACTCGGTCTCAGTCCCAGGATCCCTGAGCTGAAGGCAGACGCTTAACCGACATAGCCACCCGGGTACCCCTAAGGCTGCTTTGAGGATTAAATGAGATAGATGAGCTTTGAAGATAAAATATAAACTTAAATCTCCAATACCTAGCATGAGTCCTTGCAGAGTGTCATCAGCTGTGGGGACTGCTGTTACTGTTCTGACCATCATTTCTCAGCACAGGCTTGGGAGGTCCCTGGAGGGGCCATCAGCCCTTCCTTGATCCATGAGGTGTAGAGGGTCAAAGGGAGTTTATGTTTTCTTCTCGGCTTCTCCAAGAGTGAAGCATCCCACACACTTTATGCCTGACTCAGTTCTTAGGCATTTGGTAAGGAGAACTTGCTCTCCATTGCCAGTGGCCCCCAGTGGGCAGGTCCTAGCCACAGCCCAACCCAGGCTCCACCGGAGCAGGGGCGGGGTGAGGCAATACAGCTCTTCCACGCCTGCAAATTTACCTCCTCTCCCAACACCACTTCCCCAGAAATGAGGACCTTCAATTTTCCTCTACACAATGTCTTGCTTTGTTTGAAATAATTTTGACGTAATTTTCTCTCTTACTTCTAATCCTTTTGAACAAGCTTCTAATGTAGGACTCAAAGAATTAGCAACAAGGGATAATTTATTATGTCATGTTTTGATACATTAATAATATAATTTTATACCTTCTTAAATTGAAAGCAAACTGAATTCAGTCTCATCTTAATTACAGTCATTCTCACTCTCAGATGTCCATGTTTTATCCTAATTATCAAGTATTCTAATATGAATAAATAGATAATTCCATGGGCGCTCCTGTTCTTTCATACCTCAGATTAAATGCCTTTCTTCTTGAATGACCCCAAAAGATGAACCACCATCTGAGGAGTTCAATCTCAGCAGAGACATCTTTTCAAAGACCTATTTATTTTCTTGGTAACTTGCTGAAACCTTGGCTCCTAACCTTTGTGCCCTAGGTACAATGAGGATCGCCTGGTGAGTTGAGATATTCGAGTAAGAGGTGTGTAAGTGCCTTGGGAGGGTCCCTATAAAACTGAATTCAGACCAGAGTGGATAAGGGGCTGGTAAATCACTTAGGATGATAAAGAGCTGAGTGGAGACTTCCTGGCCCTGTCTTCTTGAATTAATTAATTGCACTCTTGTGCCACTTCCTGGCACCTGAGGTCTTTAAGGACTTGGAGTTAAAATCTACTAATACCACAGAGGCTAGTTTGGATTTTTTTCTTTCCTCTGCCCTGACACCTTCTGAATTGACAATCACGAATACTAATAGCTGCTATTAATTGAATGTCTACTATTTGCAGAAAATTTGCATACATTATCCCTAATTCTCATCAAAATTCTTGAAAGTGGGCCTTAATAGTCTCATTTTGTAGAAGAAGAAACCCAAAACCATAAAAATGAATATGCATTTCCCATGGCTTCATATCTGAGAAGGCACAGAGAAAGGGAGCACCTGGCTATGTAGTGGGCTGGCCGCCCACTGATACCCAACTGGAGGCTGAAACTTGAGTTCAAAAGGTGAAAGATGGGCTGAAGGTAGAGAAGGACATGCAAGTGTCCACTCATCTGCTGGCTTTGGGGCTGGCAGACAAGGTGGGAGAGCAGGATGATCAGTTGGAGAGCTTAGAGCACCGTTTTGAAAAACTAGGAGGATGCCAGCTGCCACAGATGAAGGTCTGAGCTCCGGTGACAAAGCCTGATTGGGATTCCAGGAGGTGGAGTCCCTGGAAAAGTAAGGAGAGCAAAGAGGAGAATGTTGTGGGGACTGGCCACGAAGTGGTTGAAATATCCCATGCCATGTGAGGGCAAGGGAGAGCAAGAGTACAACAACAGCAACCCGAGCCAGAGGGGGGCAGTCCCTACCCTAGTTCAGGAAGTGTTCATGACAAGGGAGTATATTCCCACTGAGCTTATTGACGTGGTTGCCAAGTTCAAACAAAAGGCCAGAGAGAGTACCCACACGTGGTTAGTATGGCTCTGGGACCCTGGGGATGATAGCATTTCTCTGACTGGGCAGGAGGCACAGGAAATGAGCAACATCACCATACACCCTGCCCTCTGGCAGCACCTGCATGGCAAATCAGGAGGTTCAAGGTTGTCCTTTATAGATTAGATTATTCCAGTCTGCGGGGAGGCTTGACCCAATGAGGGGAACCTCACTGAGCAGGGGGCCCCTGAAAATCTATAGAGGAGATACAAAAAATTCTTGGAGGCAGGGGGTGTAGAGAATGAGATGATCTATGCCCCTGCTCTGAAGGCCTTGATTACTGCAGGAATGAAAGCTGAGATTCTCCAGCCACCCCTAGCATCTGGGACGGGACACATATCCATGCTGAGCCCAGTCATGGGAAGACATTTATGATGCTGATCCATTGCAGATGTGGGGCAAACTGACAAATCTGGGGAATAGGTCCAAGTTGTGGGAAAGACCTGAGACAGAGAAGAAGCTCAGAAAGCCAAAAGGCTACCCCAACTGGCTATAAAGGTAATCCAACAGCAAATGTGGTTTGACTTTTTGCTGCCAGAACCCCACCTAAAAAAATAGATCAGCAACTCAACATTGTATTGGTCAGCCTGTGGAAAGCCTCAAAACCTTAACAACAGCTCAGACATGCCCCATCTGCACCCATCATCCCTAATGCTCCACCTTCTCCAGCAGGGGCCTCAGGGATACAGTCCCATTCAGAGTGGGATCCCCCCACACTGCAGGTTTGGATGCAGGCCAAGACTGCCTCTGTTAGAGGTGATCCCATCCTCATGTTAAGCTCATTATTCATTGGTTCCCCCAGAATAAACAAAAGGTGACAAGTCTGATTGATGCTGGAGCCAAATGTACTCTAGTACATGGCAATACTCAGAGATGTTCTGGTCCCCTCAGTGCCATCGGTGGTTACGGAGGGCAAATAGTTATGGTGAGGGAGTTCCCTTTGACACTACAAATTGGGCACTCCCCCTGAGAATTTGAGGTTTTTATCTCTCTGATACCAGAGAACATATTGGGTATTAAATATTCTACAAGGTCAAACTTGGCAAATCTTTATTAGTGAATTTAGCCTCTGGGTTAGAGTAATCAAACCAGTGCTGATAGGAACCAGTAGGTCTACCACCCCTGTGACCCCTAGGACTCCCTGAATGGGTCCTTGGAGTGTCCCATGCTGTGCTGGACTTAGCAAATGCGTTTTCCAGTATACCCCCTGCTTGCTGAGTCACAAGATCAATTTGCCTTTACATGGGAGGGGCCATAATGGACCTTCCAAGTGCTTCCCCAAGGCTATATGCACAACCACACAATACGTCATGGGATGGTAGCCTGACACCGGTCCCTATTCTCCTTCCCCACATCAGTAAAATGGGTCCATTACGTTGATGATACAATTTTAAGATGTGAAGACTTGCCTTGGCTCCAGGACACTCTGCAGATTTTGCTGCGACCTATCCAAGGAAGAAAATGGGCAGTGAAGCCACAGAAAATTCCAGACCTAGGCACAGCAGTAAAGTTTTTGTCAGCCACATGGTTGGATTAGCTGCTCATTGTCTCAGAAACTATATAGATAAGGTGCAAGTCTATCCAACCACAAAGAACACGAAAGAAGTGCAAGCCTTTGTGGGGATTTGGAGATTTGGAAGATTTTTCTTCCCCACCTGGCATGGCACCTTTGTCCCTTATACCACCTGGTAAAGAATGGTTGCATGTGGGACTGGGCATCAGAGCAGCAGGCTGCCTTTGAGAAGGCAAAAATAGCAATGCAGGAGATGAAAGCTCTAGGCATTGCCCAAGCAAGACTATCCTTTGAGTTGGATGCTTCTGTGGCTCTGGAAGGTCTGGGTTGGACACTGTGACAGAGACAACAGTAGGACAGAGTACCCCTAGGATGTGGTTCTCAGGTCTAGAAAGGGGGCAGAAACCCAATCTGCCCCCATAGAGCAACAGCTCCCGGCCATGTATCCTGTGCTCATTCAGGTAGAACTTTTCACAAAGGAACTGCATTTTATGCTAAGAACCTCCCTTCCTATCAAAGGGTAAGCTGAGAATATGTGGCAGCAACCAACCTCTGCCATGGCTCAAACTCACGTTGACCAAGTGTCATGTCTATTTGCATCAGAGGAGCATCCTCTCTGCCAACCTGCTGTCTCTAGAAATGTGGGTGCTACTAGGCTCTCTAGAGTATGTGGATCCTCCAAATGCCCCCCACCCCTATTCCTGTGGTGGCCCCTGCAGCCTGTAGCGAGGGAGCAAGGGAAATCCCACCTGGTGCCTGGTATACAGATAGGTCTAGTCAGGGGTAAACTGCCCTCCCTGACCATAGTTGCTCTTCAGCTCAACACTGATGCCATCTGAATGCAAATAGGAACAAACCACCATGGCTAGTGGGCTGAGCTCAGAGCAGTTTGGCTGGTGATCACTCATGAGGCCTAGCCATTATTTACCCCTTTGCACTGACAGTTGGGCCATTCTGAAGGGATTAATCCTATGTCTTGGACCACGGAAAGCCGAGGGGTGAATGATCATGAATAACCTCTTGTGGGGTCAGGATGTGGGGAAAGACGTTTGGGTTTACCTGCAAGAACCTGAGGCAGTCCTCACTGTCTTCAATAGTCCAGCTCATAAGGCACTTACACCTCCTGGTAATTAAGAAGCTGATGCCGTAGCTCAGGTGATGGCAACTGACTCTTTAGTAGATACAGCAGATTGGGTGCATACAAGGAGTAGCCGCCATCATGCCTGTGTGGGATGGCTTATTGTCGAGGAGCTAGATTGATCTTAAAAATACAGTGACTTGGTTAATGCAGTAATGGCATGTCCTATGTGTTTTAAACAATACCCAAGGCAACTGTTAAAGGAGTCTGGGGCCATCCACTGGAGTTCCTAACCAATGAGAAATTGGAAAGTTGATTATATTTGTCCCCTCCATCTGAGTGAGTATTCTAAATATTTTGTGTAGACATTGAGTCTGGCCTAACCCAAGCTTTCCTTTGTCACAAACCAAGCTGCCACCATTAGGGGATTAGGGAATCTGAGTACCATGTACAGATACGCTTGTTGTACAGATAGTAATCGTGGATCTTATTTCAAAGGTCATGATGTGCGAGACTGAGCAAAAGAACATGACCTTGAATGGAGGTCTTCTCTTCCTTATAATCCACAAGCAGCTGGGTTCATAGAAAGGAATAGTGGAATATTAAAGCAGCGGATTAAATTATTAACAAGTAAAACCTCCTTGGCCAGCTGGACTAAAGTTCTATCTCAGACTTTAATACATTTGAACAATCAACCAGTAGGGCCTGTTACCCCGTAAGCCAAACTGTGGACCCCTGTTTTGACACCCAGCACCATAAAGGTATGGAAGTCTTGGGACATGGCCATTGCCCCATAAACCAAACTGGGAGCCCTGTTTAGACACCCAACACCATAAAGGTATGGAAGTCTTGGGACATGGCCATTGCCCTGATTCTCTGTGGAATGGGCTATGCTCCTGAGAAAACCAACACCCATCACATCTGGGAAAGGTGTTATCTACCAGAATTTGCCATGGAAGAGCCAAGAAGGATGGCCGGATAGTGACCAAATGAGCCATTTCCATGCTAATGAACCCCTTTGCTGTCCACTCAGAGCACATTGTGGAAGAGAGTGGTGTGTACAATTGTAAGAGTCATTCATGAGGAGTGGAGTGTTGGAGAAGGTCATCGAGAAGACATAACTGCCAGTTGACCCATGAGCTGGACTCATGCAATCAGAGGCTCCTTACCTTCTACCCTATCCTTCAAATATGCACTCTGCCCACTGTTTCCATAGTTGAAGCCATTTTCAAACAACGTGTTGTTGAAATCATGCAGACTGAAGATATTACTGAACCCAGTTAAAGCTTCAGTATAGACTTGTAAGATTTGGCAGGTGGTGTGGAAATCTTCTGGTCTTGCCACCACCCAAGACAAGCCTCCCAAGTAAGTCCCCTTGCTTATTAAACCTGCCACCTACCAACCTGGGGTGGTCTGCTTCTCTCTTTGGCTTCTTCTTGCCCTCCCTGTAAGGGGGCAGGTTTCAGATTTCATCCGGAAGCTCATGAGTTTGCAAACCAACCCACCTGTATAGGCATCACTTAAAAAATATACTTTATCTATCTATCTATCTATCTATCTATCTATCTATCTATCTATGACTTGCTGTATACACTGTATGATTGGAATCATATTGTATGTATTATTTGAGTCTGGCTTCTTTCATAGAGTTCATGGTATCATAACATGTTTCCGTTTTTGGCAGTCTGGTGGTATCTCTTTGTGGTTTTAATGTGCATTTCTCCTTTACTAGTGAGAATAAGCACTTTCTTATAAATGTATTAGTTACTTGGCTATCTGCATTTGTGAAGTGCCTATTCACATCTCTTGTTTATTTCACTTTGTGGAACTTTATATTTTTTCTTTATTTTGTATACATGCCCTTTGTCAGTTGCATAAGCTACAAAGGTATTCTGCTGTTTCGTGTTGTTTTCATTTTATTCTGTCCTTTGATGAGCAGAAGTCTTTGACATAATGTGATTCATCTTTGATGTTATTTTTTGATAAACACTTTTTTACCATCTTGAAATAATGAAGATATTCGATATCACTATTTAAGATAACTATGTTTGTTATTTCTGAATTTTTAAATCCATCAGAAACTGATTTTTTTATATGGTTGTTGTATGTGAGGCAGGGCTTCAGTTTCTTTCTCCCTCCCTTTCCTCCTGTTTTTGGATAGGGATTCTCAATTGTTTCAGAAACATGGATTAAAAGTGTATCCTTTCTAGTGATCTAAAATGACAACTCTGTCAGAAAGCAGCTATTTTTATATACCTGGATCCGCTTCTGGTCTTTGTTTTGCTCCATCCGTCTGTTTGTCCACTTTTCCTCCAATACTGTGCTATCTCGATCTTACAGCTTTATAATAAACCTGGATATCCAGTAGAACTATGTGTTCTATATTGGGAAAAAGGGAGGAAAGGGATTGATGACAGAAGGCTGGAAAACATGGCCCCATTCAAATATTGATCTATGAGCAAGATATATTTCTTCATTCATTTAGGTTTTCTTTCACATTTCTTATCAAGTTCTATAATTGTGTCCATAGAATTTTCTCCACATAGACTTATGCTTAAGTACTTCACTTTTTTTTTCTATTCCTTTAAAATACTTTTAAGTTCACCTTCGAATTCATTCTTATGTAGGAATACATTGTACATCTTCATACTAATTTTGAACTTAGCAATTTTATTTTGCTTTCTAATTATAATACTTTTCTGTAGATACCTATGCATTTTCTAGATGCGCATTTATTTTATTTGCAAATAATGAGAGATCTGATCCATCCCTATGTCACTTTTTTTGTGAAATATTGTGATTGGTAATACCGCCAGTAAAATGTTAAATAGAACTAATATGTGTGATCATTAACTTTTTTCTGCTATTACAGGTTAAGCTTTCTGTAATAGGCAGACTTCTAACACAGCCACAATGATTCTCATCCCCTTAAATTCACACCTTTGTGTGATCCATTGTCCTGGAGTGCATGCTTGACTAGTGACCTGCTTCCAACCGATAGAATATGCCAAATTTGATGGAATGTCATGTTCATTCATAATAACGCTACAAAAGATTATGATTTCTGTCTTACTAACAGCCTTCCTGTATTACGTTTTTGGATTACATCTTTTCATATGCTTATTTGCCGTCTATATTTCTTCTTTGGTGTGGTATCGTTAAGGTCCTTGGTCCACTTCGTAGTTGGATTTTTTGTTTTCTTACCATTGAGTTTTAAGAATATAGATAGACAAGTAGATATGTGGATAGATAGCAGTCCTTTATCAGATATGTCTTTTGCGAATATTTTCTTTTATCTGTGGCTTGTCTTCTCACTCTCCTGATCTTATCTTTTACCGAGGTTTTTTTTTTTTCATTTTAATGAAGTCCAGCTTATGAATTACTTCTTTCATGGATCAAGCCTTTGGTGTAATAGTTAAAAAGTCATTGATGTACTAATGTCATCTAGGTTTTCACCTTGTGTTGTCTTCTAGGGAGTTCATAGTTTTGTGTTTTACATGTAGGTGTCTGAGGCATTTTGAGGTAATTTTTGTGAAGAGGATCAGGTCTGTGTCTAGAGTCATTTTCTTGTTTGTTTGCTGGCAAATGGATGACCAGTTGTTCCACATTATTTCGTGAAGAGACTATCTTTGCTTCATTTTGTTTCCTTTTCTCCTTTATCAAAGATCGGTTGACTATATTTAGGTGAGTCTATTTCTGGCTTCTCTCTTCTGTTTCATATAAGTATCGACGGCTATATATTTCCCTGGGATCATCACTTTGGCAGTATTCCATACATGTTTGTATGTTGTGATTTTTTTTCCTATCATATCAAAATGTTTTTAAATTTCACTTGTGAAATATAAAAGTATGTTATTTAACTTCCACATATATATATAAGTTTTCCAAATTTTTCCAAGCATACTGTGTGTGTGTGTGTGAGAAGGGTGTGTGCTCCACCACTGTCAGGGGGAGTGTCCTTTACTTTTTTTGTAAAGATTTTATTTATTTGAGAGAGAGAGAGAGTGAACACAAGAGGGGGGTGCAGAGGGACAGCAAACTCCCTGCTGAGCAGGGAGCCCTACACAGGGCTTGATCCCATGACCCCACGATCATGACCTGAGCTGAAGTCAGCCACTTAACCAACTGAGCCACCCAGGTGCCCCCAGTGGGGTATCCTTTAGAAGTCTGTTCAGCCTGGTTTGTTTATAGTGGTGTTCAGTTTTTACATTTCCTTCTTTGTCTTCTGCCCACTTGTTCTGATACTGAAACTGGGGTCATGAAGTCTCTAAATATTGTTGTATTGTCTACTTTTCTTTTCAGTTCTGTTAGTGTTTATTATTTATTTTGAGGCTCTAAGTGCATATATTTTTCATTATAAATATTACTGGTGGATTGGTCCTTTTAAATCATGAAATATTCCATTCTATGTCTAAGTTTAAGTTTTTTATTTTTCTTTCAGTAATCTCTACACCCATAGTGGGGTTTGAACTCACAACCCCAAGATCAAGAATCTCATGCTCTTCTGACTGAGCCAGGCAGGTACCCCTAAATTTTTTGTTTTACAGTTTATTTTGTATGATGTTAGAATAGTAACTTCACCTGCTTTATAGTTGTTGTTCACATGATCTATCTTTCCCCACCTTTTCACTTTCAATCTATTTGTATCTTTGAGTCTAAAGTGTGCCTCCTGTATATAGTTGGCTCTTTTTTCTTGAATCCAACATGACAACCTAAATATTTTAATTGGAATTTTAAAAAATTTATTCACACTTATTATTACCGTTGATATAGTTGGATTCATGTCAGCCATTTTATTTTTTGTTTTCTACGGTTTATTTCTTTTTTTGTTTATCTGTTCCTCTTGCATTGCCTTATTTTATATTAATTGGGTGTTTTGTAGTGTGACAATTTAATTCTTTAAATGATTTTAAAATTATTTCAGAGTTATTTTCTTAACAATTCCTCTGAGATTTACAAAATACATTTTAACTCAACACATTCTATTTCAGATTCAAACATAGTTCCAGTAACATATAGAAACTCTACTTCTATGTAGCATCATTCTTTCCCCAATATTTTTGTGCTATTTCTGTTATACATATTAAGTCTATGTATGTTGCAAGCACAGTAATAGTTTCTTATGATTACTGCTTAATATAATCTAATGTCTTTTTAAAGTTTTTTTTTAAGATTTTATTTATTTGACAGAGAGAGACACAGCGAGAGGGAACACAAGCAGGGGGAGTGGGAGAGGGAGAAGCAGGCTTCCCACTGAGCAGGGAGCCCGATGTGGGGCTCAATCCCAGGATCCTGGGATCATGACCTGAGCCGAAGGCAGACGCTTAATGACTGAGCCACTCAGGAGCCCCTAATCTAATGTCTTTTTAAAAAGCTGAGCAAAGAAAAGAGAGCAAGTATAAATTCATGTAATTTGTTAAATTAACTTTTCTCTTCTGATTCTCTTCATTTTCCCTGCAGATTTCCTTACTCCAATACAGCCTTGTTCCCACCACCTCTTTTGTGCTGTTATTGTCAAACACGTTACATTTTCATATATTGCAGACCCAACAAAACAAAACAATATACTGTTTTTTAAAATCAACTGGGGGGAAGGCGCCTGGGTGGCTCAGTCAGTTAAGTGTCTGCCTTGGGTCAGATCATGATCCCAGGGTCCCAGATTGAGTCCTGCCCTGAGCTCCCTTCTCAGTGCAGAGTCTGTTTCTCTCTCTGCCTCTGCCTGCCATTCCTCCTGCTTGTGCTTACTCTCTTCTCTCTCTCTCTGTCAAATAAATAAATAAAATCTTAAAAAAAAAATAAAATAAAATCTTAAAAAAAAATAAAATCTTAAAAAAAATAAAATAAAAAAATTAAAAATATTTTATTTTTTTATAATAAAAAATTATATTTTTTAATATAATTAAAAAAATATTTTTTTAATTATATTCTCCTATAATAAAGGAGAAGAAAAAAGGAATTATATTGTCTTTTATAATTACTTATGCAATTGCCTTCACTGGAACTATTCATTTTATCAGTTAGATTTGAATTACTATCTTATATCACTTCCTTTCAGTCTGAAGAACTTCATATTTTTTGAAAGGAACATCTGCTACCAATAAGTTCTTTTAGTCTCAGTTTATCTGGAAATATCTCTATTTTGCATTCATTTTTAAAAGGTAGTTTTGCTGGGGGTGCCTGGTGGCTCAGTCATTAAGCGTCTGCCTTCGGCTCAGGTCATGATCTCAGGGTCCTGGGATCGAGCCCCGCATCAGGCTCCCTGCTCAGCGGGAAGCTGCTTCTCCCTCTCCCACTCCCCCTGCTTGTGTTCCCTCTCTCGCTGTGTCTCTCTTTGTCAAATAAAAACAAAACAAAACAAACAAAAAAAAAAACTTAAAAAAATAGTTTTGCTGGATATAAGATTCTTGATTGATAGATTTTTATATTCTGCATTTCATCTTCTGGCCTTATTTGTTTCTGATTAGCTGTTAATCTTGTGTGACTTCCCTTGTACATAATGAGTCATTTTTCTTTTATGGCTTTTGCTATGTTCTCTTTATCTTTAGCTTTCAACATTTGACTGTAATGTGCATGTACTTGTGTGAATTTCTTTGCATTTACCCTGCTTGGAGTTCATTGAGCTTCTTGAATGTGTAGGTTAATGTTTTTCATCAAACCACTTTTCATTAAACTACTTTTTCTTGAATTATCTTTCTCTCTCTCCTTTACAAGTGGCACTCCCACTATGTGTAATCTAATGCACTGAATTATGTCTCACATTTTAATGAGTCTCTTTCATTTTTTAAAATAAAGGCTTTAATATTTTTAAAGCAGTTTTAAATTCACAGGAAAATTGAACAAATATTGCAGAGGACTCCATATGCCCTCAGGCCCCATACACATCTTTCCTACTATTGGTATCCTGCACCAGAGTGGTACATTTGTTACAATTGATAAACTAACATTGACACATTATTACCACCCAAAATCCATGGCTCACATTAAGGTTCACTATTGGTTTTGTATTTCTATGGGTAATGACATGAATCCACCACCATGGTATCATACATCATAGTTTCACTGCTCTAAAAATCCCCTGTGCTCCACTTATTCACTCTTCTTTTCCTCCAAACATAGGCAATCACTAACCTTTTTCTTGTCTCCACAGTCTTGTATTTCCAGAATGTCATATAGTTAGAGTTGCATAGTATGTAGCTTACTCAAATTGGCATTTTTTTTTTTTTTTTGCTTAGTAATATCTATTTAAGATTCCTTCATGTCTTCTCGTGTCTTCGCAGTTCATTTCTTTTTAGAATCAAATAATATTTCATTGTATGGATGTGTCACAATTTATCAATTTGGCAGGAATGTTTGTTCCTTCCATGTTTTGGCAATTATGAATGAAGCTATTATATACATCCATACACAAGTTTCTGTGTGAACTCAAGTTTTCAAATCATTTGACTGAGTACTAAAGCATGTGATTGAGGGATTGTATGGTAAGAAAAAACCTAGTTTTGTAAGAATTGCAAAACTGTCTTCTAAAATATTTGTACCATTTTGCAATCCAACCAGTAATGAATGAATGTTCCTATTTCATCACATCCTTGCCAACATTTTGTGTCATCAATGTTTGTGATTTTAGTCAATCTGGGTGTGTAGTGGGATCTTGCTGTTTTAATTAGCAATTACTTTACTGCCATAGGATGTTGAACATCTTTTCATGTTCTTACTTGCCATCTGTATATACTCTTTAGTGAGGTATCTATTCAGAATTTTTGCCCATTTTTAAAATTAGGTTTGTATTCATTTTCTTACTGTTGTGTTTTAAGAGTTCTTTGTATATTTTATTTATTTATTTATTTATTTATTTTAAGAGTTCTTTGTATATTTTAGATAACAGTCCTTATCAAATATTTCTTTTGCAAATATTTCTACCCAGGCCATAGCTTGTCTTCTCATTCTCTTGATGTGTCTTTCACAAAGCAGAAGTTTCTAATTTTAATGAAGTCCAGATTATCAATTATTTCTTCAATGGATCATGCCTTTGATCCCACTTCTAAAAAGTTATTGCCAGACCCAAGGTCATCTAGATTTTTCTTATGCTATCTTTTAGTTTTTTTTTTTTTTTATAGTTCTGAATTTTACATTTAGGTCTACAGTCCTGGAGTTAAATTTTTTAAAAGATGTAAGGTTTGTATCTAGATTCATTTTTTTTTTTACATGTGGAAATCCAGTTGTTTCACCACCATCTGTTGCTCCATGGTAAAAAATCAGTTGGCTATATTTGTGTGGGTCTATTTTTGAGTCATCTCTTCTGTTTCCTTGATCTACTTGTCTAATCTTTTGCCAATAGGACACTGTCTTGATTACAGTAGTTTCATAGCAGGTTTTCTTGAATGAATATTTTTCTGTTTGCCGCATGCTGCTGTTAGGACAATTCCAGAGACTTTTAAAAATTGTTTTCTTTGCTTGTTTAGTAATTACTCCTTCTTATTTTCATTAATTAATTAATTAATTATTTGACTGCCAAGCTCCTTACTCTGCCACTCTGGGACCTCTGCCTTATTACTAATAGTTTTTCACTTGAACTTCATCAGACATTTTATATGCATCTATTAGAATGGTAATAATTTGGTTTACTTTCTTCAACTTATTATTGCAGCTGGCAAACTATAGTCCACAGCCCAAATCTGTCCCACTGCTTGGTTTTGCAAATAACGTTTTATTGGAACACAGGCACACCCATTCATTTATTTCTTGTCTGTGGCTTCTTTCATGCTACAATAGCTAGTATAGTGGTAATAGTTGAAACAGAGGCCATATGGCTCATAAAATCTAAAATATTTACCATATGGACCTTTATAGAAGTCAGTTTGCTGTTCATTGATCTATTTAAATAGTGAATTACCTTTTCTAAAGATACAGTAACTTTGTTTTTCTGGAATAAATCATATATATATATAGTATATCTATCTACACCTAGTATATCAAATATATATATATGTGTGTGTATATATATTCTGGAATAGATCATATATATATAATAAATCTGAATAAATAAATAATATATAAATATATAAATAAATCTGAATAAATCCAATATATACAAATATATATATACATATATACATATATACAAACAACATATATACATATATATATGTATATACATATATACAAACAAATATATATATTTGATATACTAAATATATAATATATATATACAATATATATATTGTATATATACATATATATGTATATATATACACAAACAAATATATATACATATATACATACATATATACAAACAAATATATATATTTGATATACTAAATATATAATCCAAATCCAAACTATATATATCATTCTGTTATTGCAGAATTTGGTTTGATACATGTATTTCATTAGAGTTTCTGCATCTCTATTTTTAAGTAAGCCTGACTTCTAATTTTCCTTTTGTTAACTGTCCTCACTGTGTTTTGGTATCACAATAATGCTGGCCTCATTTTAGAAAGTGTTCTGTCTTTTTCCACTCTTTGGGTTATTGTACATTTTATCTAAAGTTGAAGTTTTTCTTATTTATTTTTTTAAGTTTTTATTGGAATTCCAGTTAGTTAACATACAGTGTAATATTAGTTTCAGGTATACAATATAGGAGTTTTTCTTATTTAAACATTGGTTAGAATTCACAGATAAAGCTATTAGAGTTGGGAAGTTGTTTTGCAATCAAAATTTCGGTAGTAATTAAATTTCTGTTATGTTCATAGAACAGTTTAGATTTTCTACTTTTTTCTTAAATCATTTTAGATAAATTATCTTTTTAGGAAGTTTTAGATTTTTTTCTCAATTTTTAAATATATTGACATATTTTTTAAAAATATCTTGCTAATACTCTGTAATAGGGATAGAAACGTATATAAGATTCCTTTCTATTTTAATCTCTGATATTGTTTGTGCTTGTTCTATTTTTTGCCTGAAAAATCTTGCCAGAAGTTTGTAGATTTTATTAGTTTTTTTTCAAATAAACAAATTTTGGCCTTGATTTTTCTGTTTTCCATTTATGTTATCTTATTAACTTTTGTCCTTATCTTTATTATTTTCTTCCTGTGTGGTTTCTTGAAGAGTTATTTGCTTTTCTTTTCCTAACTTCTTGATGTGAACCAATCATAAGATGGTGATCAGTATTAGACAGTGACCCAGGATTGACAAGTAATTTTTTTTTCTCACTGTCTAACATTGACTGCCATCTTGTAATCAATGGGCATTTCCATTGTGCCTATCTCTTCCAACCACTTAGCAAATACCAAAAAATTTTGTCTACTTTTATTTATAAGTGTATTTTATAATTCATATTTACTTTTATTACTTTTATTTTTTATTTTTTAAGATTTTATTTATTTATTTGAGAGAGAGAGAGAGAAAGAGCAAGAGAGAGGAAGATGGAGAGGGAGAGGCAGACTCCCCACTGAGCAGGGAGCTTGATTCGGGATTCTATCCCAGGACCCTGGGATCATGACCTGAGCCGAAGGCAGATGCTTAAGCGACTGAGCCACCCAGGCACCCAACTTTTACTGCTTTCAAAATATAATTTTATAACACACATACAGAAATAGTGAGCGTGGAGCTCAGTGCATTTTCACGGCATGACCGCACCTAAGCATGCAGCACACATCTAAGGAAATATATTACCAATATCCTTATTGCCTTTTTATTTCCCTTCCATACTCCCCCCACTTAAAACAAACAAACAACAAAATCTACTCTCTTGACTTCTAACAAGGTTAGGTTTTTATTTTTAATTTTTTTATGGTTTCCAAAACTCTATTTACATTCTTCATATTTTTTATAGCTATTCAATGATTTCTTTATTTTCTTGTATAGATTATTTATAGTTACTTAAAATTCATTTCTGCTAACTTCAAAATCTGGATAACTTGTGGACTTGCTTCTATTTTATCATTTCTTTTTCTCATATAGATCAATTATTTGGTCCTATCTACTCACATACCTATCAATTTCATTTTAAATGTTGGAGAGTGTGTTGAAAAAATTGTAGAGGCTCCAGAAGATATTATTTTCATGAAAAGCTAATTTACCCTCTATAAAGAGGGGGAAGATGAGTGTCTTAACTTAATCAGCTGGATAAGGCTGGCTCACAGCTTTGGTAATACTCAGCCTACCTCTTGTTTGGCTCTGTTTCTAAGCTTTCCAGAGCTTTTTAATTGCAAACTTGGTGGGTCTTTGTTCCCCTCCCTCTAGATAATGGCATATTCCTAGCTTTGATGACAATAAGTCTGTTATAAAGAAAGACTTCTTACGTATGTCTTTGTCCTGGATGCTATGGGATTAAGTCCAAGTCCTAATATCTGAAATATTCTCTCACCACAGGTCATATGAATTTACTCTTCCTCTTATTACTTTTGCTGAAAGCCAAAGTGGTATTTCAAATACGATTTAAACTAGTGCAATTGTTACTTTACAGGCGAAAGGATGATTTTCAAATAGGAATGCTTTTAGGTGTCAACAAGCCAGGGCTCCAGCTTTTTGTGACTTTAGTAGACTAAGTATGGCTATCTTGCTATTGCAGTGCAGTTACTGATGCCCCAGCATCCAATAGGCAGCCAAGAACTTATTCAGAGGATGATCCTCTAAGGATGAGATCACATGTATATTTACAGTCTCTGACTCCAGCAATACTAATATTTTGTCCTCTGAGTTAGCTTTAAGGTTTCAGAAGAAAAATGGAAGACTGAACCTCCAAATGGCCCTTAACCACAGTAGTCACATCAAGCATATCAAGTAGACGAAACCTCCACCAAATGCTGCTACAATTGGTAGGCAGAGGCAATGACTCAATCAGCTCTTGGCTAAACCTTAGGCAGCGCATCAACCCCAGGATTGAGTGTTGCCATAGTTACCTTGACTAGTCTAATCTCCCACAGGGGAGGTGATATTAAAATATCCAAGGAATAGAAGGATCTAGGGGGAAAAATCATCTCTGTTTTTCACTTTGATGGGATGTTCCCCAATATCTTATAGAACTGAAAACTAGATACATTTTCCTTGTTATAGAAGCTGAGTGGGTATGCCTTTTTAGAAGTTTAAGTGGCAAGATGACAAAATTGTGTATTTGTATGTATGTGTGTGGGGCGGGGTTTAAGACTTTGGAACAGGTTCTACAAATTATATGCCACGTCCAGGGAAAATGCTTCGCCCTCAATCATTCAGGTCCACAGGAAAGTATGATTATCATCCATTAAAGAAACTGGGTTTGTGAAAGAACACAACACAGTAACAGAGAAGCCCAACACCATCAAAACATTTTCAAGTTCTTTTGACAGCCTCCTCACCACATGCACGTGTGCAAGTGTGCATGTGCACAGACACATACACACATACGTGCACGCCCACCCAGGCACACTCCCTTAATCTCTGATACTTTCCATCTGTCAGGGAGAATGAATTTTTCCCATGATTTTTAAAACCATTCTGTTTTTGTGAAGCTTTGAGCTTGTACCCACTGAAAGTTTGGCAGGAAGCATACGTTTCTTACTCAAGTTCCTGAACACGACAGCTGTGCTTCTCTCACACAACTCGGGGAAATGTTCCCGGTCTTAATCAACTGGCACAAGGCAGCAGAGGGGCTAAATACAGCGTGTGCCACAGAGCATCCCTAAATGTGTCAATTTCTCTCTTCTTCTAGATCCTCTACCCTGTAACTTTTTTTTTTTTAATCAGCCTCTATTTTTTTTTTTTTTTTCCTTCAGTCTGTGCCACTTTTCTATTTGGGACTATGCCTATTCTTACAAAAGGTATTTCAGTATCTTGTCTTCTTGACTGCGGAGCCATTCATGGCCATTCATGGTAACTTAAGGAAAATTAGTGTCTGCTTTTTCTCTAATGTAATCTATATTAAAACCAAGAGGTAAAAAAAATCTTGCTTTCATTCTGGAGTACCTCACAAATTCTGTGCAATGATGGCACAAAAGGTACCCTATGAACAACAATAAAAATAATTGCAATTACGGGCATTTGGATGGCTCAGTCGGCTAAGTGTCTGACTTGATTTTGGTGTAGGTCATGATCTCAGGGTTGTGAGATCAAGCCCTGAGCTGGGGTCTTCACTGGGCATGGAGCCTGCTTGGGATTCTCTCTCTTCCTCTCTCCCTCTTACTTTCTCTCCTGCTCTATAAATAAATAAATAATAAATAAATAAATAAATAAAATTATTGCAGTTGAATTTTAGTGATTGCTTAACTAAATGCCAGGCAGTATGCCAGACTCTCAACATCCCTTACGATCACATGAGTCATTGTATATTTTATCGACACCATTAAATTAAATTATTAAGTGATGTTATTAAATGGGTATCATCATCTCTACAGATGAGAAAGCTGAGGTTTTCTGAGGTTAGGTGACTTGCCTAGTTCACACGTTTTATAAATGTATGCTTTACAATGATAGGCTAGTTTCAGCTCTGGTATGAGGACTTGCATCTGTCTGGAGATAATTTCCTAGCCTACTTGGGCTATATTTGGAACTGGAGCTTGGCTACCCAGGAGGACAAACTAGTAGTGACAATATTTGACCTTTTCTCAAACTACAAAACTTACCCGCTCTTCTTCCTTTAGATGGAATAAGGCTTTCAAGCACATGCTTGGGTCTGAATCCTGCTATAAACTGATGGATACTTCTGTTCTCCTTGAAAAACACTTATACTCCTTGAATCTTTGCTTTGGGGGGTTATTTTTGTATATAAAGTGATGATTAAAATATATGTTTTACATGGTTTCTCTAAAGCTTAAATGAGATAATGTATGTGGAAATGCTATTTTCATTTTTTATAATACAACACACATATATGCATATTCAACATGCATAAATATATATGCATACATCAATATACATATACATAATACATACATATACATATGTGTGTATATATATATATACATATAATATATATATATATATATATATATGTATTTGAGGAGAGACTGGCTCTATTTGCAGCTCCACAATGTCTTCATATGTCCAAGAGAGTTGAGAAACCCCACTGTACTTGCCAAAAATTTCAGCTGGTGGCAAATAGTCTTCCAGGTGAAGAATGTAGGTGGCTTAGAAAAATCACAGTGGATTACAGTGTTAACAGACACTGTGATGGTGAGCATTACCATTATAATCATCATCATCCTTCACTTTTTCATCAAATAATTATTCTCAAGGTCAGAGGTTTCTTGAAAAATTTCTGAATATGAAGAAATAGAAGGAAAGCCCCTGTAAGCAGCAAAGATTGATTTGGGAATATTTTGTGTTCTTTTGTGACCTAAGTCCTTTCCTCTACTTTAAGGTAATTTGGTTATTACATAGCTATTCATCCTATAAAGCTTGTATTGCTCTTACTATAAACATTAGGTTTTAGCTATTAAGTGTCCTTTTGTTCATTTTTATTTTTTTGGGTCTTGTTACTTTTGTCTGGTAATTATGCCTTAGATCATCATTTGGGATCCAGTATAGGATTCTTAATTATAAGACAGGCATCTGCAGTACAAGGTGCTCTTATTGTTTCTTTGCAAATATTATCCAAGACTCATATTTCTTCATCAGATAAACACAACCAATCCCACAATAACTTATTGTTTTTTTAAAATTGGAATATTTTCCCACCATATTCTCCTGTTGAATATTTATAATCTATATAATTTAAATATGCATATGATCTATGGATGATGTTTAATTTACCAAGCAAAGGCCCCCAACCATAGCATTAGTGAAATGATATCCCAAAAACCCTTGGTACATCAATATCTGGGCTGTAATGTCACAAGACACTAAAAGATGTCAAACTCTGGGGCACCTGGGTGACACAGTTGGTTAATTGTGCAACCCTTGGTTTCAGCTCTGGTTGTGATCTCAGGGGTGTGAGATCAAGCCCCTCATTAGGCTCTGCACTCAACGCGTCCTCTGCTTAGGTCTCTCTCTCCCTCTCCTTCTGCCCCTCCCCACCCTTTAAATTAGATAAATTAAAAAAAAGATAAAATCTGTGATGATACATTGAGAAATTTGGGAGTAAACATCTCTGAGTTCAAAACGAGGCTTCTCATCTTTCTTGATGATGTTCTCCTTATTCATTATAGGATGTGGCTATGATGATGTTGAAAGGAGGTAAAAACTAACAGGGAACTGTGAAATATTATGGTAGAAATAGTTACTTTGATATTACATGTCATGCTCGGAACACTTGTTTTGGAGTTAAGTTGAAGAAATCTATTAACTTCTGCTATGTCCAATATGAGGAGAAGGAAGAAGGAAGGGAAGAGGTGGAGCTTATTTAAGCCAGACTGATTTCTCCCGCTTTTAAATTAATCCAAGTCCCAAAAGAGGTAAAGGGAGTCTCGCTGCAGGCAATGGCTTACTTAGAGAGGGTTCTGCAGATCGGATGGGCTTCAGCTTCTCTAGTGCACTGTGGTCTGCCTTCTGAAGTTTGCCTCCTGCTCAGCAGTCAGACACATCCCTTGATTCTGGCCCACTCTCTTTTGTCTCATCTGGTCCTGTCTGGTCTGGTGATGTGCAGATGTTCCTGCCAGGGAGTCAAATGGTGATCACAAACAGTGAAATAAATGGAGTGAACTAGCACTCCAAATCTTGTGAGCTTAAGCTCTTCCCCCTACACCTTTGAGATCTGCCAATGAGACAGAGATTGTAATTACTCAACATTAATTTATTATGTTGAATAACATAATATTTATTGAGCACCTACCCCAGATCTGACC